>NC_061088.1:86037710-86070210 GCF_015104395.2 Macrobrachium nipponense | reverse complement strand
AGAAGAGACGCCAAAGCCTCGCATTGGCCAGAGGAGACTGAAAAAGTTGCTGGCAGAAAAGAGACGATTGTTGGAGGCACTTTATGTACAGGTAGAAGGCCTTGAGCCAGTCGAAGAAAACGTCTCTATGATATATCACTTGGATGGTCACATATTGGACCTCCAGCTGGCTGGAAAAGGTGCGATAGGCGTAATCTTAGCAGAGACCAAGAACTGCCAATGTCAAGCCTATCGAGAGGACAACGGCAAAGGAAAAGAGAACAGAAAATGGAAGAAACTGATAGACCAAAGGGACGACTTAATCTATGAGCTGATGGTCCAGGTTGAAAGAAAGGATCCAACCTCGGCAAATTTCGAGGCGATAGGTCACCTGGAAGGTCACATCTGGGACCTGGAAGAGGCTGAGGAAGTCGAGCTTAAATCAAAGATAAAACATACGAGAAAATGCTCCTGTCAAGCTGCACTGCCAAAGAAGAAGAAGAAGCCACGCTATAGGAAAAGGGACTGGCAGAACCTTCTGAATGAAAGGAATAATTTGATAGAAGAATTGTCTGGACAATTAAAAGCTGTTGATGGCATTTCCGAATACTATTCATTCATGACAGTGCACTTGCAGAAGCACCAGTGGCTCCTCCAAAGAGCAAAGGTGGAAGACATGGAGTTCCTGGTGGAAAAGGTACAAAAATGCTGGTGCCAGGAACATGGAGCTGATGAACCTGAAAGTTCCACACAAGAAACGCAGAGCTTTATAGAAACTTCGTCCCATCATGACTCCGACACAGAGAACTCGTCCTATCATGAATTTGAAGACAGACCAGACGAGTTCCATTATGAGTCTGGAGACATAACAGACGAGTTCCATTATGAGTCTGGAGACATAACAGACGAGTTACATTATGAGTCTGGAGAATCATCCCAAGAGACTCCCGTGACTCCCAAATCACTCCTCTTAAAGGAACTCGAAAGGGTAAAGATGGAACTAATTCAAAAGTTGAATAAGTCGGACGGAGTGATAGAGCCAAAGACGGCTAAAGAACAATTAAGTAATGAAAGAGAACATTTCAACAAGGAAAAGAAAGACCTCGAAATTCAACGAAAGGAGTTCGAGGAAAGAAAGCAGGCCCTCGAATTGGAATACTTTACCACGAGAGAAGAAATTGATAGAAAACGTGAAGACCTCATGAAGGAACAAGAGGCATTGAGATTGGGATGGGAAGCCTTCCAGATAGAGAAGGGGGCATTCTGTTTGGAAATGGCCAACCAGAGAGAAGAACTGCGAAAAGAAAAAGAAGACCTCATCATGGACCAAAACATTCTTCAAACGGATGTACAGGCCTTCATTTTGGATTGGGAAGTCTTCCAGAGAGATCAGGCTGCAATCGAAAAAGAAAGAGAAAACCTCATGCTGGAACGAGACAAGCACGAAAAGGATGTGCGAGAATTCAATTCGAGAAAAGAAAAAATCAGGAAAAATCTGGAGGCAGCAGGTGCCAAATTGATCACAGAAAAGAAACAAATTGATGCGGATAGAAGTTTCCTCCTGAAGAAAGAAAAGGAGCTGCTCCGGAGGAAAAGTGACAACGTCACCAAGGAGAAAACAGAATTCCCTCGAGAGCCTAAAGAACAGTGCATAAAAGAATGGGAAAAACAACAGGATACTAAGGTTGGAAACCTTGAGGGAAGATTGGTGGAATTAGAGAGACAATTAAACAGACTGGAAGCAAAAACTCCTGACTAATAAAAGTTGTTGGACTTTCACTTGTCATCAGTTGGTGATGTTGCATCGTGTTCCAGAGGAGCTGTAATCTTCTCGGCCCATTCGATGGCTTGACTGCAGGATGGGTGCTCACTGTTGCTCCCCCCAGCAGCAACCAGCAACGGGAGGTCCCCCCACCTCCCACACACCCATCCTGCAGTCAACCCCATCGACTGGGCAAAGAAGATTGCAATGCCTCTGGAGCAAGACGCAGCATCATCAACTGGTGACCAGTCAGAATCCTTCACTTGGGCTGTTTGTTTGTAGCTGTGAAAACAAGTCTTGTGGTCGTCCTTTTCATCAGGCATCCTTGGCGCCAAGATTCTCTCGTTTCCCTGATGGAGGCAGGAGGAACAATTCTCAGGATGGGAGCCGCCAACAGCTGTTTGGAGGATGGAGGACAAGCTCTCAGGATGAGAGCCAACAGCTGTTTGGAGGAAGGAGGACAAGCTCTCAGGATGAGAGCCAACAGCTGTTTGGAGGAAGGAGGACCAGCTCTCAATTTGAGAGCCAACAGCTGTTTGGAGGGCCACCAGAAGGACCCCAGAAGGCCACCAGAGGGATATCAGAAGGATATCAGAAAGGTATACCAGAGGGATACCAGAAGATGATTCTGTTGGAATAATCTAGAAGACCGGCTCTGCAGAAAGTCAAGTATGCTATGTCCCTTGATGCAGACTCTAATATTGATCTCTGTCAAAGCGGGCAAATTAGCTTGAATATCTATATTCTTTTCTAGCAGTATCTTTCCTTCTGGTTTCTTGTTGGAAAATCTAGAAGACCCGGTCTGCGAAAGTCAAGTAGGCTATGTCCCTTGATGCAGACTTCTATAGAAGATCTCTGTCAAAGGGGGCAAAATAGTCGGATACTAGATCTATTCTACGATGTCTTCCCTCTGGGTTATTCTGTTGGATATCTAGAAGACCGGCTCTGCAGAAAGTCAAGTATGCTATGTCCCTTGATGCAGACTCTAATGAGATCTCTGTCAAAGCGGGCAAATATCGGATATCTAGATCTATTCTAGCAGATGGTCTTCCCTTCTGGTTATTCTGTTGGAATAACTCTAGGAAGACCGGCTCTGCAGAAAGGTCAAGTATGCTATGTTTCCCTTGATGCAGACTTCTAATAGAAGATTCTCTGTCAAAGCGGGCAAATAGTCGGATATCTAGGATCTTCTCTAGCAGATTCTTCCTCTGGTTATTCTGTGGGAATAATCTAGAAGACCGGCTCTTGCAGAAAGTCAAGTATTCTATGTCCCTTGATGCAGACTTCTCAAATAGAAGATTCCCCTCTTTCAAGCGGCAATTAGTCTTTGATATCTAGGAATCTTCTCTAGCAGAATGTCTTCCTCTGGTTATTCTGTTTGGCATAATCTAAGAAGCCGTGGCTCTGCGGAAAGGTAAAGTAGCTAATGTCCCTTGATGCAGACTTCTAATGAAGTCTCCCTGTTCAAGCGGCAAATAGTCGGATCTCTAGATCTATTCTGAAGTGAGAAAAAGAAATTTCTTCCCTCTGGTTATTCTGTTGGAATAATCTAGCAAAGACCGGGCTCTAAATCAGAAATTCAGGTATGCTATTTCCCTTGATGCAGACTTCTAATAGAGATTCCTGTCAAAGCGGGCAATAGCCGGATATACTTAGATCGTTTCCCTAGTCAGATGGTCTTCTTCTGGTTATTTCTTTTGAATAATCAGGAAGAACCGGCTCTGCAGAAATCAAGTATCTATGTCCCTTGCTGCCAGGACTTCCTAATAAAGAAATCTCTGTCAAGCGGGCAAATATCGATTATCTAAATCTATTCTAGGAAGATTTCTTCCCTCCTTGTTATTCTGTTGGAATAATCTAAAGACCGCTCTGCAGAAAGTCAAGTATTGCTAAATGTCCTTGATGCGACTTCTAAGATAAGACTCTGTCAAAAGCGGGCAAATAGTTCGGATATCTAGATCTATTCTAGCATATGTCTTCCCTCTGGTTTTCTGTTGTAATAATCTAGAAGAGTGAGAAGGAGGAAAGAAGAATTATAAGGGCTGGTTGGAAGAACCAGAAAGAAGAAAATTACAGAGGTTTTGACGAAGACACGAAAAACAGAGGCGAAAGGAGGAGAAGAATAAGGAGCCTTGCCGGATCAAGTACAGAATACGGAGAAAATTGAGAGAACGAAAGACACGAGGGGAGAAAGAAGAAAGGATGGGAAAGAATAACCAGGAAATATAAATACGAGTACAAGAATAACAAGGCAAAAGAGAAACGAATTATTTCTACTAAAAAGAATAAACATAATAAACCTAAAAGGACCTATGAATCACCCCCACGGCTCCTCCCTTGCCGGAAAGTCGAGTCATTGCTATGGTCCCTGGATGCATACTTCTAATAGCAAGATCTCTGTCAAAGCGGGCAAATAGTCGGATATCTAGAATCTTATTCTAGCAGATGTCTTCCCTTCCCTGATTATTCCGTTTGGTAATTAATTCTAAATACCGCTCTTGCAGAAAGGTCAACTAATCTTGTCCCTTGATGCAAAGACCTTTTAATGAAGGATCTCTGTCAAAGCGGGCATTAAAGTCGGATATCTAGATCTTCTCTAGCAGATATGTTCCTTCCCTTGTTTATTCTGTTGGAATATCTAGGAAACCGGCTTCTGCAAGAAGTCAAGTAATGCTAGTTCCCGTGATGCAGACTCTAATAAAGAAGGGATCTAAATGCAAGCGGGCAAATATTCCCGGATATCTAGATCTATTTCTAGCAGATGTCTTCCTTCCTGGGGGGTTATTCTGTTGGATAATAAATCTAGAAGACGCCGGGCTCTGCAGAAAGTCAAGTAATGCTATGTCCCTTATTGATGCAGGACCTTCTAATAGAAAGATTTCCTCTGTCAAAGGCGGGCACAAATAGTCGGATATCTAGATCTATTCTAGCAGATGTCTTACCTTCTTGGTTATTCTGTTGGAATAATCTAGAAGAACCGGCTCTGGGGGGGCAGAAACGGTCCAAGTTATGCTATGTTTCCGCCTTGATGCAGACGTTCTAATAGCAAGATCTCTGTCAAGGCGGGCAATAAATGTCGGGATATCTAATCTAAATTCTAGCAGATGTCTTCCTTCTTGTTATTCCGTTGGAATAATCTAGAAGACCGGCCTCTGCAGAAAGTTCAAGTATTGCTAGTCCTTGAAATGCAGACTTTCTTAATAGAAGGATTATCTGTCAAAGCGGGCAAATTACCGGAATAATCTAGATCGATTCTAAGCATTGTCTGCCTTATGGTTATTCTGTTGCGAATAAACTGAGAACCGGCTCTGCAGAAAGTCAAGTAATGCTTATGTCCCTTGATGCAGAACTTATAATAGAAGATCTCTGTCAGAAAGCGGGCAAAATAGTCGGATATCTAGATTCTATTCTAGCAGATGTTTCTTCCTTCTTCCGGTTAGTTTCTGTTTGGAATAATCCTAAAAGAAAAACCGGCTCTGCAGAAAAGTCAAGTATGGCTAATGTCTCTTGATGCAGACTTTTAAATAGAAGATCTCTGTCAAAGCAGGCAAATCGTCGGATATCTAGATCTTATTTCTAGTGAGTGGTTTCTTACCTCTGGTTATTCTGGTTGGAATAAATCTAGGAAGACCGGCTTCTGCAGAAAGTCCAAAGTATTTGCTATGGTTCCCATTGAGTGCAGAACTTCTAATAGAAGATCTATGTCAAAGAGGGCAAATAGTCGGATATCTAGATCTTTTCTAGCAGATGTCTTCCTTATGGTTATTCTGTTGGAATAATCTAGAAGACCGGCTCTGCAGAAAGTCAAGTATGCTATGTCCTTGATGCAGACTTCCAATAGAAGATCTCTGTCAAAGCGGGCAAATAGTCGGATATCTAGACCTATTCTAGCAGATGTCTTCCTTCTGGTTATTCTGTTGGAATAATCTAGAAGACCGGCTCTGCAGAAAGTCAAGTATGCTATGTCCCTTGATGCAGACTTCTAATAGAAGATCTCCGTCAAAGCGGGCAAATAGTCGGATATCTAGATCTATTCTAGCAGATGTCTTCCTTCTGGTTATTCTGTTGGAATAATCTAAAAGACCGGCTCTGCAGAAAGTCAAGTATGCTATGTCTCTTGATGCAGACTTTTAATAGAAGATCTCTGTCAAAGCGGGCAAATCGTCGGATATCTAGATCTATTCTAGTAGATGTCTTCCCTCTGGTTATTCTGTTGGAATAATCTAGAAGACCGGCTCTGCAGAAAGTCAAGTATGCTATGTCCCTTGATGCACACTTCTAATAGAAGATCTATGTCAAAGAGGGCAAATAGTCGGATATCTAGATCTTTTCTAGCAGATGTCTTCCTTATGGTTATTCTGTTGGAATAATCTAGAAGACCGGCTCTGCAGAAAGTCAAGTATGCTATGTCCCTTGATGCAGACTTCTAATAGAAGATCTCTGTCAAAGCGGGCAAATAGTCGGATATCTAGATCTATTCTAGCAGATGTCTTCCTTCTGGTTATTCTGTTGGAATAATCTAGAAGACCGGCTCTGCAGAAAGTCAAGTATGCTATGTCCCTTGATGCAGACTTCTAATAGAAGATCTCTGTCAAAGCGGGCAAATAGCCGGATATCTAGATCTATTCTAGCATATGTCTTCCATCTGGTTTATTCTGTTGGATAATCTAGAAGACCGGCTCTGCAGAAAGTCAAGTATCTATGTCCCTTGATGCAGACTTCTATAAGATCTCTGTCAAAGCGGGCAAATAGTCGGATATCTAGATCTATTCTAGCAGATGTCTTTTCCTTCTGGTTTATTCTGTTTGGAATATATCTAAAAAGACCGCGGTCTGCAGAAAGTCAAGTATGCTAATGTCTCTTGATGCAGACTTTTAATAGAAGATCTCTGTCAAAGCAGGCAAATCATCGGATATCTAGATCTATTCTAGTAGAGATGTCTTCCTCTGGTTATTCTGTTGGAATAATAATAATCTAGAAGACGGGCTTATGCAGAAAGTCAAGTATGCTATGTCCCTTGATGCAGACTTCTAAATAGAAGATCTATGTCAAAGAGGGCAAATAGTCGGATTTCTAGATCTTTTCTAGCAGTTATGACTGTTCCTTATGGGTTATTCTGTTGGAATAATCTAGAAGACCGGCTCTGCAGAAAGTCAAGTATGCTATGTCCCTTGATGCAGACTTCTAATAGAAGATCTCTGTCAAAGCGGGCAAATAGTCGGATATCTAGACCTATTCTAGCAGATGTCTTCCTTCTGGTTATTCTGTTGGAATAATCTATAGAGCCGGCTCTGCAGAAAAGTCAAGTATGCTATGTCCCATTGATGCAGACTTCTAATAGAAGATCTCTGTCCAAAGCGGGCAATAGTCGATATCTAGATCTATTCTAGCAGATGTCTCTTCATTCTGGTTATTCTGTTGGGAATAATCTAAAAGAGGCCGGCTCTGCAGAAGTCAAGTATGCTATGTCCCTTGATGCAGATTTCTAATAGAAGATCTCTGTCAAAGCAGGCAAATAGTCGGATATCTAGACCTTATTGCTAGCAGATTGTTTCCTTCTTCTGGTTATTCTGTTGGATAATAACTAGAAGACCGGCTCGCAGAAAGTCAAGTATGCTATGTCCCTTGATGCAGACTTCTAATAGAAGATCTATTGTCAAAGAGGGCAAATAGTCGGATATCTAGATCTTTTTAGATATGTCTTTCTTATGGTTATTCTGTTGGAAAATCTAGAAGACCGGGCCCTCTGCAGAAATCAAGTTATGGCTATTTGCCTGAGGCAGACTTCTAATAGAAGACTCTGTCAAAGCGGCAATAGTCGGATATCGAGATTATTCTAGCAGAGTTTCATCTTGTTTATGTGTGGAAGAAAAAATTTCTAGAAAGCCCTCTCAGAAAGTCAAGTATGCATACCCTTGATGCAGACTTCTAATAGAAGATCTCTGTCAAAGCGGGCAAATAGTCGGATATCTAGATCTATTCTAGCAGATGTCTTCCCTCTGGTTATTCTGTTGGAATAATCTAGAAGACCGGCTCTGCAGAAAGTCCAAGTATGCTATTGGTCCCTTGATGCAGACTTCTAATAGAAGATCTCTGTTCAAAGCGGGCAAATAGTCGGGATATCTAGATCTATTCTAGCAGATGCTTCTCCCTCTGGTTATTCTGTTGGAATTAATCTAGAAAGACCGGCTCTGCAGAAAGTCACGTATGCTATGTCCCTTGAATGCAGACTTCTAATAGAAGATCTCTGTCAAAAGCGGGCAAATAGTCTATCTAGAATCTCTCTAGCAGATGTTCTTCCTTCTGGTTATTCTGTTTGGAATATCTAGAAGACCGGCTCTGCAGAAAGTCAAGTATGCTATTGTCCCTTGATGCAGAACTTCTAATAGAAGATCTATGTCAAAGTGGGCAAATAGTCGGATATCTAGGTCTATTCTAGCAGATGTCTTTTCCTTCTGGTTTATTCTGTTGGAATAATCTAGAAGACCGGCTCTGCAGAAAGTCAAGTATGCATGTCCCCTTGATGCAGGACTTCTAATAGAAGATCTCGTCAAAGCGGGCAAATAGTCGGATATCTAGAAATCTCTCTAGGCAGATGTCTTCCTTCTGGTTATTCTGTTGGAATAAAAATCTTAGAAGACCGGCTCTGCAGAAAGTCAAGTATGCTATGTCCTTGATGCAGAACACTTCTAATAAGAAAATCTCTGTCAAAGCGGGGCAAATAGTCGGATATCTAGATCTATTCTAGCAGATGTCTTCCCTCTGGTTATTTTCTGTTAGGAAATAATCTAAAGAAGACCAGGGCTCTGCAGAAAGTCAAGTATTGTACTATGTCCCTTGATGCCAGACTTCTAATAGAAGATCTCTGTCAAAGCGGGCAAATAGTCAGATATCTAGATCTATTCTAGCAGATGTCTTTCCCTTATGGTTATTCTATTGGGAATAATCTAGAAGACCGGGCGGCTCTGCAAAGAAAGTCAAGTATGCTATGTCTCTTGGATGCAGATCTCTAATAAAAGATCTCTGTCAAAGCGGGCAAATAGTCGGAATAATTCGATCTATTTCTAGTAGATGTCTTCCCTCTGGAATTTCTGTTGGGAAAATAATAGAAGACCGGCTCTGCAGAAAGTCAAGTATGCTATGTCCCTTGATGCACACTTTCTAATAGAAGATATATGTCAAAGCGGGCAAATAGCCGCGATATCTAGATTTTCTAGCAGATGTCTTCCTTCTGGTTATTCTGTTGGAATAATCTAGAAGACCGGCTCATGCAGAAATCAAGTATGCTATGTCCTTGATGCAGACTTCTAATAGAAGATCTCTGTCAAAGCGGGCAAATAGTCGATAGGTCTAGATCTATTCTAGCAGATGTGCTCCTCTGGTTATTCTGTTGGAATAATCTAAGAAGACCGCTCTGCAGAAAGTCAAGTATGCTATATCCCTTGAATGCAGACTTCTAATAGAAGATCTCTGTCAAACGGGGCAAATAGTCGGATACTAGATCTATCTAGGCATGTCTTCCCTCTTATTCGGTTGGGAATAATCTAGACCCGCTCCGCAAAATCAAAGTATGCTAGTTATCCCCTTGTTGCCAAGAACTTCTAATAGAAGATCTCGTCAAAGCGCAAATAGTCGGATATCTAGATCTTCTTCTAGCAGATCTTTCCTTCCTTCTTATTTCTTTGGAAATAACTAAAGACAGGCCTCGCAGAAAGCAAGTATGGCTATGTCCCTGATTGCATTATTCTAATAGAAAGGTCTCTGTCAAATCGGGTAAATAGTCGGATATCTAGAGCTTATCTAGCAGAGCGTCTTCTTCTGGTATTCTGTTGGAAATAATCTAGAAGACCGGCTCTGCAGAAAGTCAAGTATGCTATGTCCCTTGATGCAGACTTCTAATAGAAGATCTCTGTCAAAGCGGGCAAATAGTCGGATATCTAGATCTTCTCTAGCAGATCTCTTCCTTCTGGTTATTCTGTTGGAATAATCTAGAAGACAGGCTCTGCAGAAAGTCGAGTATGCTATGTCCCTTGATGCAGACTTCTAATAGAAGGTCTCTGTCAAATCGGGTAAATAGTCGGATATCTAGAGCTATTCTAGCAGAAGTCTTCCTTCTGGTTATTCTGTTGGAATAATCTAGAAGACCGGCTCCGCAGAAAGTCAAGTATGCTATGCCCAATGATGCAGACTTCTAATAGAAGATCTCTGTCAAAGCGGGCAAATAGTCGGATATCTAGATCTATCCTAGCAGAAGTCCTCCTTCTGGTTATTCTGTTGGAATAATCTAGAAGACAGGCTCTGCAGAAAGTCAAGTATGCTATGTCCTTTGATGCAGACTTCTAATAGAAGATCTCCGTCAAAACGGGCAAATAGTCGGATATCTAGATCTATTCTAGCAGATCATCATGTAGCATGACAATTGCTTTGTGTGTGATGAAAAAGAAGAAAAAGAAGAGAATATGGTGCGAAGAATGGCTCAATAAAAGAAATGTATATGGTTAACGTACGTCTGCCAGGGTCGAAGCTCAAGCCATCGGGCACCACCATGGTGATTTTGCTACAAGACCCAATGGGCAATTTGACGGTTTGTCCGTCAAGTGTGCCCGTTAGAGGGGAGGTCCGCCGATCAGTCCCGGTCGTGTGGACAGGCCTTTACGTAAGCCTTCACCGTACACGTGGACCACCAGGCCAAATTTTAGGTTGTGTGTGATACGTCTTAACAAAATTCATCCCATTGTCAGTAATTAGGGATAGGACTAGCCCTAACTAGTAATTATGTAATCAAGGACAAAACTTAGGCTCATTAACCGGTTATTTGGTCGAATAAACATTTCAATAACAGGAAATAATTTGGGCAAGAAATCGTCCTCTTGAAGAGGTAAATACCTAATTAGAGAGAAATAATCATCACATTGCTTTATTAAGGGATAATATACTTCACAAACCCATAATTAGGGAGCCAAAGTTAAGGTAATTATGGAGGATTGTCCAGGATTTGATTGGAACATTCCTTCGGGTTTTTTGAAGTTAGGAGGTCATCTCAAATCTTTCAGCTTTCAGTTTAACAAGAGTGGGAAGAGCAGTTTTCTATTAACCACCATAACAGGACTGAACATTAAAAAGAATTAGTTTTATATAGCTTATCAAATTACTAACGATAAAAATAACTTTGTTATGCATATCAGAATGAAGGTCCGTGACTAAAAATGTCCTAAAAATGGTTTCACATACTAGAACAAGGCAACACCAAACCGAAAGCTGTAACTATGTATCGATCGTCAGTGCAGATCTACAGAATACTTGCCATTGCAGTTTCATCTTGGACTATTATGGAAGAGTTATCATTGCCACTGTCACGACCAATGTTTACTTTTTGTAATTCAGGCATTATGCCTCAAGATCTGCCTTTAATGTGATAATACCAAACCTACAAGTTTAAATAACTTTTTTGTCAGCTTTTAGGACCCACTAAATCTTTGCCCTTTATCTTATTCTTGGAGAATCGGTAATCCTTTACATCCAGAATTTTCAAGAGAATACTTTAAGTGTATCCTTGTGAGCACTATTAGGAAAAAAAAAACACACCGTAACTGATGACATCTGTGCCTAAAAAAACTACACTTTCTTGGTATTAAAAAAAAAAAAAAAAAAAAAAAACTCTCCTATCTGACATTCTCTGTAGCCAAAGATCTCAATCCAGCCGACACTTTCTATACAAGAATCGCACTCTAGATAAAACAAACAAACGACTTTCATAGGCAGAAAGATGATGAAGCACTATCAATCAAGTGATAAAAATCAAAAGCTTTTTAGGCAATTCTCCACAACTATGCATCCCAAACTGACAATCTTGGTAGGCCTGTAAACACCACTTTCTGGGCAAAATTAATTCTGACTCCCAAACTGACAAACTTCGTATTTCTATAAACATCACTTTCTGGGCAAAATCAACTCTGGGTCCTGAGTTGACAATCTCTGCAGGCCTATCAACTCCACTTGCAGGCCTATAAAATAAAAATCCTCTCACACCAAGAAACGTTTTAGGCCAGTAAATGAGAACTTTAATAGCAAAATAACTTGCAGACCAACAGATTTTTTAGGCAAAGAAAATCACAATCTGATAATTTCCTGTCAAAACAAAAACCTCTCTTGAATCACCAGACTTTTTTTTCACACAAAAAATTCACTCTAGGCCAAAATAACTACCTAATTAATAACACTTTCCAGGTAAAAAACTTTCAGGAACCAACTCAAGTGGACAAAAATCACCTGCGGTTAACATTTTCGAGGGAAAAACCTCCCCAATAAAAATTGTAGGTTAAACTAATGGTCTACTTCAAAGATATAAACATTTTAGGAAATACCTCTACCAAACAGATACCCTTGACATGCATAAAACTCTTTCGAAATGGCCCAATGTTTGGGGCAAAACTTCCTGAGCATAAAATTCAAAGGCATGATTAGACATTCTAAGCACGTAATGGATTTTATAATCTCTCAAACCAGAATGTATGCTTCTTGGCACAGGCTTTCTAGGAAAGAACTCAAGACAAAATAACATACTTTACAGCCCAAACACACACTCGAACAGACTTTCTTGTCATAGTCACGAATTATCAAAGTTTCTAGCTATAAAAACCCAAACTAACAGACTTTCTGCCTAAGATGATGCAGACTAGCAAGACTTCCAAGAATAAGAAACCAATAATACCTAACAGACTACCAATAAGAATAACAAAGGAACAGAAAATATAAGACCTTTCAGGCAAAAGAACCACAAATCCAGACATCTTGAAAGCCACAAATTTAAAGTTAACAGATTCTGTGAAGTCCATGAACATCAGATGGTTGATTCTGTTGCCTCTTTTCTTGAGTTGGTACCCGGCATCCATCTTCTGTAGTACTTTTGTCATGGGAATCATGGCTACTACGAAGAGTAGTGGGGACTGTGAGTCGTCCTGGAAGATCCCTCTCCTGATATTAACCTCTCCTAGTCTTATTCCAGAGCTTGTAAGTATTGTATTCCAGTTGCGCATTGTATTTTTGAGGAAGCTGATGGTGTTTTCCTCTGCCCCATATATTTTCAGGCATTCTATTAGCCATGTGTGTGGTATCATGTCGAAGGCTTTCTTATAGTCTATCCATGCCATGCTTAGGTTGGTTTTCCTTCTCCTAGTGTTCTTCATTACCATTTTGTCTATCAGGAGCTGGTCTTTTGTGCCCCTACACTTCCTTCGGCAGCCTTTCTGTTGGTGGGGGATGGTGTTTGTCTCCTCTAGGTAGGTTTTGTATAAGCCTTTCACCTGATGATACCTTTTAGTAACTTCCACATTATGTAGCAGGTGATAGGCCTGTAGTTACTGGCTATATTTCCCTTACTCTTGTCATTATTATTATTATTATTATTATTATTATTATTATTATTATTATTATTATTATTATTATTATTATTATTATTATTATTATTATTACTTGAGCCTGGATATAACGTTTATAAAACCATTGCAACATTCTCCCATAATCTGGCGAGATTTTTCAGTGCCAACATTGTCCCACCTCTCTCTTCGTTTGTCTCAAATGATCGAAAACTTCCCTGGATGGCTCAGTTACTTTCAGAAACGAGCCAGTTATTGCTCTCACCAACTACATATCTCAAGGTACTCATAAAAAACAAACCATTTCCTAAAAGATAACATAGAATTGGCCAATTATTATTTGGGAATAACAGAGAAAACGTAAACTAGTCAGAACATCAAATTTCCATAGTACCAAGATTTTTATGCAAAAGTTGCAAATTGCTGAAGTGCCTGAAATCTTTCAGTATTGATTGCTTATGATGAAAAGCATTTTCCCAAAAGTGTAAAGCTAGAATGTTATATTACGACACTGACCTTGTTTTACCTCGTAAAGGGCATCACTCCATGTTTTTTTTTTTTTTTTTTACCAACAGTCTTAACAATCAGATTGTCAACATTTGATCATGGAGTATTTAAAAAGCAACGAGAATTATATACCAGCAACGCCAATACGCCCCTCATTATCTAAATATTTCATCCAGACATCAATAACGAAGTGAAAAATATGGTTACCTATTGCACCTAGTTGAAAAACTCCGAATACAATTACAACACTTAGAAATCTGACTTAATAACTGTACATGACTAACATAGATCTCGTAAGTTCTCGTAATTCCTTTTCCGTGAATAATCAGACCCATAAATCACGAAAAGTAATACCACTTTTGATTAATCCAATATTCGACTCTATTTTTCTCTTCAAGAAATCTGTTGAGAAAACCAACATTTGGCTGAAATGTTAGATCCTAAAATAACAGACTATTTCTTTTTGAGCTCCATCCAAAAAGCCTCGAGAATTCTTGCAACAGATCAATGTTCATTATCATGATCCTCCTTTACTAAAAATTAGACTAATGTACAAATAAGTGTATTGGTTTTTATTGTTCATATCTATAGTTACACTTATCATGCCAAAAAAAGTGGTATACAAATTCCTTACCAATAAGGAGTTAAGTGGCCACACGGTTGTCCTAAGAAAATCGAAACTTGGAACTGTGTTGTCGTGGATGTGACGTCATCAGTTGTTCGTAATGGCCGCAGAGAGACAGAACTGAGAAATGAATTAATCGCTAGTCTGGTTTTAGTTAAATCGAACTTAGACCATAGTAGAGGGCTTAGAACCTCGAGTGGTATTTGAAAGTTTATTAAGTAAGTCTTAATCGTTCACGTTTTAGGAATGCAAACCGATGAGCAGATATAGTGGACACAAACTAAGGAGGAATAAAACAAGCAAGGGAGCCGTTTCAAAGGCATATCCTATTTACTACTACTACTACTACTACTACTGGTCATATATAGACTGACTATACAGTATTATATGACAAGTGCAAAGGGAAGATTAATTCGGAGATATTTTGGTTTTGTGTCCATTTTATGCGAATACTTGACTAACTTTTATGTAAATGAATAGGTAATATAAGCAACCCAGACGCATGCGGATAAATACTACCATTCATTATCAAACCAAAATCTGATCGTGAATGATAAATGGTTAATAACAATGTTCGTTTTGTGCAAATGCTAAATGGAGTCGACTGTTTTACAGAATCATTGCAGATTTTTGTACAGACTATACATTTAAAATACAACCCAATTAAGTATGCAATTACTGATCGTAGTTACGACTATAGTAAAATTAAACATGACGCCTCTGGTTTTCCTAAAGTTTTAGGAAAATAGTAGTTCGTACTTTTACATAGGAACTATATGTATGATTGAATCACGAAAGTTTGGAACGTGATAAATGCATAAATAAAGGTATAAGCCACGAGGGAAAGTGAAACACTGGAGTAGCTGCAAGATCTCGTGAATCGAAAGATCTTGCAGCTACTCCAGTGTTTTCACTTTCCTTCGTGGCTTATACCTTTATATAGGAACTATATATAACAAGATCTATAGATTAACCTATAGCCACTGTATATATATTTTCATTTTACGAATGATCAATGTTTTAGCTCTCGAGTCGACCCCTTCAGAGGGTCGTGGGCAGATTCATGGACCCCTCTTACATTTTAGCAAAAGCGTAAAAACATCTTTCAGAGTTCAACTGTCGCACCACCAATTTACACATTTTGACGTCGAAGTGGTTCCTGATTCTTCCACGACTGTCGTTTTGATTCAACCCCTAAGTCTTTCAGTAAATCCACAAAGTCAATTTGATACAGCTACACTAACAATTTAAACACTAAAGCAGATTTCTTCAAATATTAACGATTTTTTAAAATCAAAAATCGTCACCTTGCATCGTTATAGGACACAACTCATCCGCACATACACAAAAATTTACCCACAACCCAACTGAAGTTGACAAACGTGCCAGACGCCAAATTTGAGTGCTTATTAAGTTTCCAATTTCTTTATTTGCTTCTTAATTTAGCGATTCTTTCATTATTTCATAATAATTTTGTGATTCGGCTCTAATAACGATATCTTAACCTACTGTGGCTAATTTTGGCAAATATGAATTTCCTAGGCTGTTTTACTTAATTGACTGCATTCGCTGTTCTAATTTACTGACTAAGAAAAAAAAAGTACTGATAATAAAAGGCTTGCTCCAAAGTTCAATTCATTTCAAAATTCAAAATACGTTCATGACAAATGAAGCTTTACTGAGGAACATTCTTAATTAGCTGATAAGATCTATCAATTGCTCTATATAATGTAACTTAATGACTTGGCCGAACTGTCGAAAAGACCTTTAGCTACCTAGTTGTCTTCATGGAGGTACTGAAACGACTTGGATCATTGAAATGACTGTAGAACTTGAAGTTAAACATCGTCTGTAACGAAAAATTTCTCCATTAAATGCTTATTACGGGAAACGGATCGATACGAATATATTCAAGGATGATATATACGTCTCTCTAACAGGAAGTTGCTATGAGGCTATAAAAATCACTTTGTGGTTTGTTACATAAAAGAACTGAGCTGTTCTCAAGAATGACCTCAATACTGGCTCTTAAATGTTTCACCATGACACTAGGCAATAGTTCCTGTTCCTGCCCTCTGGTACCGAATACGATTTGAATTGATTGAAGTGTCAAGATTCTGGACAAATTGACAAATTCCTAAATAGTTTCTCAAATCATTCTTAACCTCCCATGTGTCAAAATTTAACAGGTCTTATTTCTCATAGGATAGGACTGTTCGAGAAATGTATACAAACGAAGCCACAAACGGTTCAGGTGCTCAGAAAAAATTGAAGGTATTTTTCACCTTCAGTTCCTCACCCATTTCTCCCAAACACTCATAGTCTGCCATACCAACGAGTTTTTCCAGTAAAAAAATCATTTCAGGCCTGTTCCAAAGGATTTCTCAATGTACTGTATTCACCAACTTCAATCAAGTTGACTCGAGCGAAACATCATTCACTTTTGCATACCTTTCCATAAAGAAAATTGTTACTTATGACGTATCGTGCAAGTAAGTTATCTGTACTTCGAAGGAGGCGATGGCTTTGGAATTAGGGCCTGTGTCGATTTACGAAGGGTTTATTCTCCGACCAAACTAACGACCAGGTTTAGACAACAAATTGCCTTCTAATTTCTGCTAACGTCTGAGATAAAAAAAAAATTCCCAAAGTTCTATTTTTACCGAGGTGCCACAACCATTTTAGCAGACAATACGCAATAAACTTATTTTGGTGCAGAGACTCTTTCTTCAAAGTTTTTCTTGAAGAACAGCCTCTTGATTTTGATTTGTTTGTTTGTTCAAAAATTACCTTCATTATCTCATCTTTCGTTTGCAATATTAAAAACGCCTTAGAGGAACACGTACTACGTCACGACAAACTTTAACTATAAACAACTCAAGGTCTACTAAGAGTTCATAAGCTGATAACCACGGTGTACGATGCTTGAGAAAACGCTTCTCAGTCAAGCTGGTATCAATGTCTAATGGTAATTATGGTATAGAGGAGTTGAAGAAAAACAATGGTAATAGTTCCAAAATGAATCCCTGTGTGTTTTCTGCTACCACCACTCAATCAGTAAATAAAACCTCTCTCTCTCACTGTAAAGTTTAGAACATCGTATTCAAGGCCATTTACACATTTCAATTTTTCACTTCCAAATAAGAAACCCTGCTTTAAAATGACTAAAATGACTGGTCAGGTAGGGATGAACAATGGCAGAACCTGCTGGATTTACAAGCAGTCACCAAAGGATATAGCATTCCAGCTGAAAATTCCCAAAACTAAGATGGCTTAAGCCACCACCAATGCACGATAAAAACGGTTTTCAGGAAAACAGGAATTCTGAAATCAAGAGTGAAACTGTGTTGAAGAATCAGGGTCTATATGCTATGTTTCCGAGCCGCCTGGCGATTGTCATAAAATGGGGAAAACTTTCTTAATTCATTTCACCTTGGTGGTCTTGCACGTCTCAATATTAGCAGTGGCCAGTCCAGTTTATAAACCTTCTAATACGGGAAAGTTCCATAGCATTTTTTAAAGTTCAGTGTTTTACTGAAATAACATGTCAAATTTTGTCGTGCTCATTACTATTAGCAATACATAAAAGCTCAAATGACCCCCGAATCACAGCGTTGTACAGGGTGTCCAGAAAGTTCCAGTACCATTCTGAGGAATAAATACTTGTAATGGTACTTGGGCTTTTTGGACACACTGTATTTTTAAACTGACCATGGAGTAAAGTTCCCCTTTAATGATGTCACAGCTACCTAGGAACCTTCAAATCGCAACAGACATAACCACAGGGCACTGTTTATTCCATGTAGTACATTCAATCGCTCATTAGTGGTATCGCGATAATGTGGGAGTCATTTAGTAATCATGGCCTTTAACCTCCGGTCTACCAATGAACGAATGGCAGAAAAGACACCTTCGCAAGACAACATAATTACCTTCTGAAACCAGTTGATATCCTATCTAGTGCACTTTGCACGAAAGCGCTTCACGCACCTCACTTTCATAAACAGGTATTATAGACAAATCAGAAGCACTGGATGAATAACTACATAAAATGTTAGTACGACAAACCTAGTACTATTCAGTATGAAATCTGGGTTTTATCAAGAAGGTTTCCTATCCTATCAAGAAGGTTCCTATCCTATCAAGAAGGTTCCTATCCTTGCCATTGTACATTTAAGATAGACACTTCCAGTCAAAAGGTTCAGACCAGTCCGGTGTAAATCTGTTGACTTATTCCTACCTGCATATTCATACATGAACATATTACTATGCATGAGGCCTACAAGTAACCGTAGTGTTTACAGGAAAAATTGTTTTTGGACTTAATTTAAGCATTTCGTACTCGTCTCCAACCTTAGCAACCGACAGGATATCTAATTTTTGTTTTTTTTTTTACATTTTAACTAAACGAAATAGCTATATTTTATTAGAAATTATATTTCTGCGCTGTTTAACATGCACATTATTTGTTTTTTTACATTTTCATTCTAATAAATAAATCTATATATCCCATCCTAAAATTCTCGTATCTTTAACCAACGTGAAACAACTTTTCAGACATCTTTTTTTTAGGCTCCTCCATAGGGCTGTCCTAACCAAGAACCCCCCCCCCCCCCCAACCCCCCCCCCCCCCCCCCAACAGAGACAATAAGGACAAGAACAACAACAACTACAACAACAAAGTAGTTTGTAAGCTTTACTCCCAGAGTATGGTAAAATGATAAAACTTACTGAGTTCAGTTATCGAATCATGCTATGAAAGTTGAAATAGCCATTTAACCTTGACGTCAGCTGACGTATTTACGCTTCAAGTGGTTCCTGGTCGTTCCTCCTCCTCCTCAGTCGTAGTTCCTCATTCTCCTCTTCCTCCTAAGTCATTATGGTACAAATTGAAGTCAGTTTCAGTACATCCACAAAGCCGATCGATTCAAAACCAGTTCGTCTCCACACAAACAACTTAAACGTTCTAACACTCAATTTCTTCGAAGCATTTACGAGTTTATCATAGAAAGTAGTATCGTCTTTGCGTCCATATTGATAGACATTTATCAGACAAATAAAAAAAAAATCTCCCTTACAGCTAAATCAAAGTTCATATTTCAGGTCTAGAGATCGTTTTGAAATTGTTTGTTTGATTGTATTGTGTTTTTTACGTTGCATGGAACCAGTGTTGTTCAGCACGGGACCAACGGCTTTACGTGACTTCCGAACCACGTCGAGAGTGAACTTCTATCACCAAAAATTCGTTTTGAAATCATCTTAATCACTTGGTTAATCATCTATTTGAATGACTATCAATTTCGGCATTCATGTACACAAAAGCTACCTCAGATACCGTGTCGATTTCGCAATATTATCAATCTCAAGAGTGTAAACATCGATTAACTTGATGGTTTCTCGATAAGTAAGGAAATACCGAATTAGCCAAATCGTTCCTAAATTACGATAAAACAAGATACTAAGTCAACACGCTTAGCTTTGCAAATGGCTCTCTCTCTCTCTCTATCTCTCTCTCTCTCTCTCTCTCTCTCTCTCTCTCTCTCTCTGGTAAGAGGCTGGGTTTACCGATTTATTAAATTCTCTATTTGGATTTAGCGTCTGTCTTCAGTTCAATGGCTTTTTTTTTCTTATTCAGTAATCGAATGACTTGAATGATCTGAAGATGATAATAATAATAATAATAATTAATAATAATAATAATAATAATAATAATAATAATAATAATAATAATAAAATAATAATAATAATAATAATAATAATAATAATAATGAATTGTATCAACTGTGGATATACTGGGACGACACGACTTGATTCGAAATGGCCTTGAATTGAAACCCGTCTGTAGCAAAAAAATGAACAATTACATTAAAAACACATGAATTAATGTTTGATACAAAAACTATAGATAGGCATAAAACTACAAAGGAATCGTATCAGTTAGCTGTCCTTTACAATGATTCCCACAGCTATATGCGCTTTGCTTGGACTAAAATAACGCCTGCATTAGTTAACTAGACTTATTTTCGTAGTACAAGCGAGCGCTGTAATACCTTCTCCATATCCTTAGTAGCACTCGGAGCTACGAATGGATTAAAAATGCTTTCCAGGGTCAATCTATATCTATATTGAATGTCTCTCCTACATCTCGTAGGCGCCCAGTTATGGCTTTCATTTTCTGAAGTCGATCTACAGTCACGCATTATGGATTCAAAATGGTACTATTGTTCCTTCCGCCCTTGGTGGGATGTGACTGATAAGGACGCCCACAGGTAACCACAACACACCACCCTACAGTGACACACACTGTAAAACCTTATAAGCTGTCTGCATATGTTTTATGATCCCAGCTGATTTCTGTTACGAAATGCAGTACGACAAAGTAAGCCATTTCTGACCGATGCAGTAATAAAAACAAAAAATTCATATTTAACGCTGGCTACCAATTCACTTAATCACCGATTGCCAAATCCTAAAAAAAAAAAATGCAAAGGTTTGATGACTGATTTCAGCAAAAACCTCTAACCACCTGGACAGCCTCACTAGTACCTTGGTTTAAAATAAAAAATTTTATGTTTAAGTCAAGGAATGCTCCCAGTACGCAACTGCTATGAATACGACAAAATTCTTATGAAATATTAAAAGCAAGTTACAGATCAGGCTGCAGTTTTTTTAAAAAGTCAAATCCAAAACTGCAACACAACTTTGCAAAGTAATGACTCGGTGCATAATACCAAGCTTGCTTTTAAAACCACCTCATTAACAAATACTTTCATTCTCCTACTTTATAAGGTAAGGTAATCACCCAAACCCTGCAGGACTACCTGTATTGCAAGTTGATGTCGTGTATTGCAAGTTGATGTCTTGTATTGCAAGTTAATGTCTTGTATTGCAAGTTGGTGTAGTGTATTGAAAGTTTGTCTTGTGTTGCAAGTTTTGTATAGCAAGTTGATGTCTTGTATTGCAAGTTGTCTTGTATTGCAAATTAATGTAATGACGCTTAAATTATGGATACTATCAACGTGATCATCAAGGCATTCCTTTCGACCTATCCTCAGTTACCTATAGTCTACAGCCTTTTTCCTTGATAAACTCCTTAACACTATAATAGTCCAATAACCACATTTCCTTACCTAATCTACGACGAATATATTACGTAAAAATCAGAGACATAAGCCTTTATTTATCAAGTGTGAACCTTGGTAATTATATCACACCATAATGCCTTAGATATCCAGCAGATGTTACATAACTTTAAATCTTTTAAATCTCACTATTTGAACGCTTAGCGCCAACTCTATGCCTATACGATGTTAAATACAGCACAGAAACCAAATACCTTTGGTGGGTAAAGTCACGTACGGTGTAAATGACCCCAAAATGATTGGAATTTTTTTCAAAACCTCCAAGGGCGGCAGCCATTAACACTAAATTATGTCCAGCTCGTCTCGAGCAAGACAGACGAATAATAAATAATCTGTCAACCCACTAGACGTAACTATGGCGGTGAACTTTGTCGGAAAACTAGACTACGTTAATCAACGTCAAATTTTTCTTTATATAACGACCAGTAAAACGAAACTTGAATATACACAAGACCATTTATATCCCAAAACAGTGATTCAAATTTTGACAAACCGAAAAAGTTTCATTTAAATTGTTCACTGTGTTTTAACAGAGGAGAGAGAGAGAGCGAGAGAGAGAGAGAGAGAGAGAGAGAGAGAGAGAGAGAGAGAGAGAGACTCCACTAGATAAATCATAACCTAATCTCGTTGAGTATCGAAGGAATCCCGGATTATTTTCTTCGCAATCCCGAGCTACTGAAAAGTGGGGCGTGGCAGAGGTTTCGAGCTGTCAAACTCGCAAAAGGCAGATGGAAGACTTATTGGAAAGGTTTTCGTCTAATTTCTGATTAAAGATATAGCGCTGTACCAACTGCCGAAAGGCATGTCTTTGAAAATGGGCTGGAGCTCGCGTGCGCGTGTAAAATTTCCCAACACCCATCACCTAGCATCTATGGATCCTATACCACCGAGAAATTAGTGCAAAAAATTAATGCCATATACAAGGGTCCTTTTGTACTTTTGATGACCATCATTGAAAGGCCAAACAATATTATTGCAGTCACCTCAAATTAAACATTTTAAATACTGTCCCGAGCCTGGATCAATAGCCATGCCTTTAAATATTTGAAATGAAAGTTGGGTCTCACTGAACGCCATCATCGTCCACCACCTGGTAAGCCGGCAATTGACTGGTGATCACGGTTATTCCTTTAATTTGAGCAGTATGTTGCAAATTCGTGATGATTATTTGACAGGTACTGAAGCAATTGGGTCACATTATGGAGCTATAGGTGAATGAAATTATTGGCGATATTGATTCAGCGATTACTTGGCCGTTGATTAGCCATGTTCCCCGAATTGAGAATGGTAAATAACCCCTCATTTTCGTAGTGGATTTTGAAGACACTGAAACAAAATGACATTTAAGGGCCGTCTCAACTCAGGCCTTGCTATCAGATTTCCATCAACTGAATTTTGTTTTTTGAACCTTAGATAATTACTTCAAATTGTGCCTATCATGCTTTTCAACTTACGAGTTAGCGCACGAGTCGCTACAGTTGGCTCTTTTCCACATTACCCAAGATTTAGTAAAAGGTCTGTCTGACATCGTCTGTGTCGGTTGACGATATACACATCAGGTCTCTTTCTCCCTCGAGCACCTTAGTGAATTTAAGATGAAAGATTTGCCACGGATCCCTAACCACAATACGTTCAAGGTCCTCAGAATCTTCACAAAATTTCTCAAAAAAAAAGTCTACAACGGCCTCCCTGCTTCGACTTGCCTGCCTTCAGAAACCTGCGAAAATAAGAAATTCTCAATTCCGTGACCATAATACTCGTTTCCTTAACATTCTTAAGACTTCCAATGGTCATCCAGACCTTCAAAATCAAGAATATGACCAAATAAACGCCATAGTCTTACCAGAATCCTTTTTTTTCACAAGTTCTTGTTTACGAAGGTAGTCGTTCCATTTCGTCCTTTAACCGACTGTCAGGTGTCCACCTACGCTGTGCTCTCCTCTATCACTGTTTCTGTCGCCCTCTTCATTGGCTGAAAGCTTCGGTTTTTTTTGGCAACGCGCCTTTGTAAACGATCTCCCATTGGTTGGTGGATATGAGAACCAATTTTCAGAAGGTTTTGATAAGGGGATCATTTTCCATCGATATCTAACATATGTATTAATAGCGCTTATGAACATCTAAACCCATACGTGAAAAATAAAAAGCCAGTTAATAAATGAATAATTGTTGAAATGGAAATATAATGAAATCTAATTAGAGAATCCCAACCCAACTGTATCTCAAACGTACAAATTGTACATATGTGTACATGTTTATTTTTTAAATTTCATTGTGCTTCTGTCTATATATGCCAATGCTCATGTGCATTTCTAGTTATTAACATAGTTAACTATAAAACAAAACACACACATTCATACACACATATTAGGTATGTGGCAATCACGGGATTATAACAGGAACAAAAAGTATTTGAAAAGAGATTAAGTGTATAGGAGAATTTTAATTCGAATTTTGTTGCTGGTTTACATTCATAAGCATCTAATACATATATGTAGTTTTCTTGTAGAAAAAGTATATAAGTTCTTGAAAACTACAGAGGAATTCTACAGGACTTCAAATTCCTTAAGGTATATCACCTTCATTGGCAATGGGGGATACAGACCCATTTTGTCTTACTATCATTAGACGTTTAATATGCACCTACACACAAAACATTCATACATACACTCTAACAATTAGCCAAAGTGATAGTGTGAGAGATTTGATCATATATTACTGGCACGACGGTAATTAAAAAAACGAAACCAAAATATCCAATTAACATTGGAATATTGTTTTCGTACCCAAATCTCTACATAAACAAAGAGGCAAAGGTTTGGAAGGACCTCTGGACTCGGCCTTACCACAGGGACGTGTCTTAAGCTAGCTCAGGAGGTAACATTGAAATGACTTGCTGATCGAAACCGTAGATATTTCTCTGTTTTAATTCCTCTGCTTCTGTTGATCAGGTGGTAGCCAGCCAGACCTCAGTTTGAAATTAGGTCAGGAATACACGATTCACTCATTTCAGATATAGGCTAGGTACCAAACGGAAAATTAACTTTAAAAAAAAAAAAAAAAAAAAAAAAAAAAAAAAAAAAAAAAAAAAGTAAATACACACGGGTCTTCGGGTAAATAATTTCACAAAGAAAAGCCTTGACCATCTGGAAGATAGTTCAGAATAACTGCAGACCAGGGATGTGGAAAAATATTCCTATATGTAGTAAATAAATGAAAGAAAGTAGGTCTCTCTCTCGCTCGGTAAAATCAACAATTTACTTTTTGTCCACAATTAAAATTCATTTTCCTATGTTAACGGAAAAAGTCGGCTATAAGAAAAATACGGGAACCTTATTTTATGTGACTAAACTAAAGTATTGTATTACTCAAAACAAACTGCTACAAATCTGTCTACCAATTTACCAAACTCTGGAATTCTGTTCGTGTACTTAAAACGACCTATCAAATGACAATTTCAATGTCACTTTTTATGTTTATCAGCCATTAATGAAGAATTATTATATAAATATATATACATGTGTGTCTTTTTATTTATATTATAGTATTTCATTGTTCTTACATCTTTCTGTCTGTAATACTATTAAGTACAGACAGTGTAGATGAAATAAAATACTGTAATACTGTTTTAACTTTTTGTTTTTTTTTTAACCTACACAAGATACAACAATATAATTGTTGAAAGCAGAACAGCACCATGATTAAAAAGGTTTCTTTGTCTTATACTACGATTATACATCAATATGAAGACATACGCAACCATTTACTACACGCAGAAGACAAATTGATGCAAAGTTACGAAAAACAGAAGTACAGTTTAAACCAAGACGCTGTTCAGTAAGCTGCTCTAGACACAAAGCAATCAGAAAATCACGGAGGCACTAAAGGAAAAACGCAATCATAATAAAAATTGAAAACCGTTTAAAAAAAAAAAAAAAAAAAAATGTTTACTGAGGTAGAAGCTTACACTGCACAGGCCAGAAGCCGGGAGAACTAAAAGTGTGAATTAGGCGACCATATGACACCATCAAATCTCTCTTTGCTGTACTAAGTGAACGAAAAACGCTAAGAGGGCATAAATAGAATGATAGGTAAAGACGCACGGACGCAAGGAAACTCTTACATAACATTTATAAATACACAAAGTGATCAGTACTGGTACCCGACAGACAACAACCTCTCATGACTAATCATCACAATTACATGCCTCCTAGGCAAGGTGGTTTATACGGGTAGTTCCTGAAACTATATAAAGGGTATAGCCAGCCAGAAAAGCTAGAGGGTCTGCCCCTCTCTATCATTATCTCGGTCTCCTTCATTTTCCAACTATATATCTCTAACTTTCCCGACCTCCAGCTTACTCGGGGGTACGTGCTAAAATCTACGGTCAATATTTGTTTACATTTTCATTCCAATAAATAAATCATAAATATCCTATTCTGAAATTCCTGTATCTTTCACTCAACGCGAAACACCTTTTTCAGACCTTTTTACGCTTTCCTAACCCTCTAAACAAAAACAACAATACCAAGAACAACAACAACAAAATAGTTTGTAGGTTTATTCCCCGAGTAAGCGATAAGAGTAAACATTGTCGAAAAAGGACTGAGAATAAATAGCCTTGCAATGATAAAGGTCGCTGTTGGAAATTACAGACAGACAGAATGGAAGCAGAAATTACATTGCTTAATATGAAATTATTATACTGGCATGACCCAAACAAGCTTTTATATTCGGTACATTAAATAAAATTAGAAGCACTATTACTATGGATGCTCATCAACACTAATTGGGTCTGATGCATCTGGCTACGCATATTGTAATCAATAAAAATGCTGTTGATCATTCATAGTTAGTGATAATATTTCTGAGTAGTCAGTTAATAAATGAATAATTGTTGAAATGGAAAATACATAAAAATCTAATTAGAGAATCCCAAACCCACCTGTATCTCAAACGTACAAATTGTACATATGTACATGTGTATTTAAATTTCATTGTTGCTTCTGTCTATATATGCCAATGCTCATGTGCATTTCTAATTATTAACATAGTAACTATAAAATACACACACATTCACGGACACACACTAGATGTATGTGGCAATCACGGGATTATAACAGGAACAAAAAGTATTTGAAAAGAGACTAAGTGTATAGAAGAATTTTAATTCGAATTTTGTTGCTGAATACATTCATAAACATCTAAAACATACTTGTATTTTCTTGTAGAAAAAGTAAGTTCTGAAAACTCAGAGCAATTCGTAAAGGTATCAACCTTCATTGGCAATGGTAAGATGCAGACCCATTTTGTCTACTGTCATTAGACTTTAGTACGTACCCACCCACACACACACACATACAAACAAACAAAACAGTCGTACATACACTCTAACAATTAGCCAAAGTGATAGTGTGAGAGATTTGATCATATATTACTGGTACGAGAGGTAATTAAAAAAACAAAAAAACCGAAACAAAATATCTAATTAACATTAGAAAATTTTTGTACCCAAATCTCTACATTGACAAAGAGGCAAAGGTTTGGAAGGACCTCTGGACCTCGCCTTACCAACAGGGACGTGTTTTCTTAAGCTAGCTCAGGATGGTAACACTTGAAATCACTTGCTGATCGAAACCATAGATATTTATTCTTTCAATTCCTTATTGGCTTCTGCCGATCAGGTAGTAGCCAGCCAGAGTCCTCAGTTTGAAATCAGGTCAGGAATACACAAGTCACTTATTTCAGGTTTAGGTACCAAACGGAAAATTAACTTTAAAAAAAAGTAAATACTCACGGGTCTTCGGGTAAATAATTCACAAAAAAAAAACCTTCATCATCTAGAAGATAGTTCAGAATAACTCGACAGGACCCAGGGATGTGGAAAAATATTCCTATATGTAGTAAATAAATGAAAGAAAGTAGGTCTCTCTCTCGCTCGGTAAAATCAACAATTTACTTTTGTCCGCCATTAAAAATCATTTTCTATGTAAGGAAAAGTCGGCTATAAGAAAATACGGGAACCTTATCATATGTGACTAACTAAAGTATTGTATTACTCCAAAATATGTACAGATCTGTCTACCAATTTATCAAACCCTGGACTTCTGTTTGTGTACTTAAAACTACTTAGGAAATGTCAGTTTTAATTTCATTTTTATGTTTATCAGCCATTAATGAAGAATTATCATATAAATATATATACATGTGTGTCTTCTTATTTATATTATATTTCATTGTTCTTACATCTTTCTGTCTCTGTAATACTATTAGGTACAGACAGTGTAGATGAAATAAAATACTGTAATAACTGTTTTAACCCACGCAAGATAACAATATAATTGTTGAAAGCAGAACAGCACCATGATTAAAAAGGTTTCTTTGTCTTATACTACGATTATACATCAATAAGAAGACATACGCAACCATTTACTACACGCAGAAGACAAATTGATGCAAAGTTACGAAAAACAGAAGTACAGTTTAAACCAAGACGCTGTTCAGTAAGCTGCTCTAGACACAAAGCAATCAGAAAATCACGGAGGCACTAAAGGAAAAACGCAATCATAATAAAAATTGAAAACCGTTTAAAAAAAAAAAAAATGTTTACTGAGGTAGAACCTTACACAGGCCAGAAGCCGGGAGCACTAAAAGTGTGAATTAGGCGACCATATGACACCATCAAATCTCTTCTGCTGTACTAAGAGAACGAAAAACGCTAAGAGGGCATAAACAGATAGATAGGCAAGACACACGGACGCAAGGAAACTCTTACATAACATTTATAAATACACAAAGTGATCAGTACTGGTACCCGACAGACAACAACCTCTCATGACTAATCATCACCATTACATGCCTCCTAGGCAAGGTGGTTTTTATGGGTAGTTCCTGAATTATATAAAGGGTATAGTAAGCCAGAAAGCTAGAGGGTCTGCCCCTCTCTATCATTATCTCGGTCTCCTTCATTTTCCAACTATATATCTCTAACTTTCCCGACCTCCAGCTTACTCGGGGGTACGTGCTAAAATCTACGGTCAATATTTGTTTACATTTTCATTCCAATAAATAAATCATAAATATCCTATTCTGAAATTCCTGTATCTTTCACTCAACGCGAAACACCTTTTTCAGACCTTTTTACGCTTTCCTAACCCCCCCCCCCACAAAAAAAAAAAAAAAAAAAAAAAAAAACAAGAACAACAATACCAAGAACAACAAAAGCAAAATAGTTTGTAGGTTTATTCCCCGAGTAAGCGATAAGAGTAAACATTGTCGAAAAAGGACTGAGAATAAATAGCCTTGCAATGATAAAGGTCACTGTTGGAAATTACAGATAGACAGAATGGAAGCAGAAATTACATTGCTTAATATGAAATTATTATAATGGCATGACTCAAACAAGCTTTTATACTGTCAGGTAAATTAAATAAAATTAGAAGCACTATTACTATGGATGCTCATCAACACTAATTGGGTCTGATGCATCTGGCTACGCATATTGTAATCAATAAAAATGCTGTTGATCATTCATAGTTAGTGATAATATTTCTGAGTAGTCATTTAAAAAATAAAATAAACAATCATCATTTCCCGATACGAAAGTACTAATCAAAATGTCACATACTGAGGATCTTGGTCAATTAGATTTTTTTATTTTTCTCTTACAATTTTTTTTTATCTCTCAGAATATTTTCCTTTTTCAATCTTTTTTTTTTTTTTTTTTTTTGTTTTTTTTTTTTTTTTTTTTTTTTTGCACTTCGGTATCTAAACGTCGCTTCATTTACTTTCGTGTTTGTTGATCCTCGTAAACCGCCCCTTCTCCTCAAAAGGAGGGCCAACGTGTCTTTAGTAAGCCGTGTTTTGTGGAGAAAATGAAACCTGTGGAATGTTTATCTGGGTCGACATAAAAACCTACGAGAATGTATAGCGTTCTCGCGAGAATGTATGGTATCTGGTTCTGGGCCAACGTTACTATACTATCTCAAGGACGAACGCCAAAAACGAGATTTCAAAAGATGTTTTGTTAACTCTTTTTCGAAGTTATTTTTGGAGACACTGGCGATAGGCTGCGACGGTCAATCTCTAAAGATCAGTAAACACTATACCAGTGGTTCTTGAGCTTCTTATGACCACGCCCCCTCTAAGAGTTGGACCTTTCTTTCACGCCCCCCCCCCCCCCCCCAACAACCTTGCATCTATGAGAAAAAATTCCCTCCCAGATTTGAAGGAAAATAAAAAAAATGAGAAAGAGAAGCGGAGAGGGGCCAACAATTGAATCTATGATAAATTTGTGCACATTTCATTTTGGTATTGTGTTTGTCGGATGTACTCCTTTTCAAAATTAATAACACCTATTTGAGAGAGAGAGAGAGAGAGAGAGAGAGAGAGAGAGAGAGAGAGAGAGAGAGAGAGAGAAGCCAGCAAGGCGTCTGTCCTATTACGCCTAAGTTATTAGCTTCGTGTTGGCTATGATTGGTCTATTCCAGCATTCCTTACATAACTCACATATTACGAGAGGGGCTATTCTGTCTTCTTGAGCTGTCACAACAGGGATATATATATGAGAGCTGTTAACGTTAGACAGCGGAAAATATGAGTAGTACATCCTCTGGCAAAAGTTTATTCATTTGCTATTCACTTTGTGGAGGAATGGACAGTGAGGACATTGTAACGCTTCTCTTACTGTTCCCTTCATCATCGATATATATATATATATATATATATATATATATATATATATATATATCTGTGTGTGTGTGTGTGTGTGTGTGTGTATATGTATATACATATATATATAAAATATATATATATATATATATATATATAGATATATATATATATATATATATATATATATATATATATATATATATATATATATATATATATATATATATATATAGTATACGTAGTTCATTTGATCTTATTTGACTTGCCAGAAAATTTAAACCTTTGATGTCTGCAAAGAATTCTCAAGATAGGCAATGAATTAATTTCGCTTTTAGCGTAGACCTTGTTTCGTCGTATAGCTGACAATTACTGTCCAAAATATCGAACGGGAGGAAAAAATATCAAGTTAATGAAGCTTTCTCGTAAAATATTGAACAGGAAAATGTCGAGTAATTAAGCTTTCTCGTAAGATATCGAGCAGGAAAATATCAAGTAATGAAGCTTTCTCGTCACATTTTGAACATAAGCCTATGCGGGCGTGAGTGGCTTATGATTGTAGACGCATGAAACAGTTAATATTATGGGCCTGTTTTGCACCAGGGGTTAATCCACGGACATGGCCACCGGTTCTAGTATGATGGTTGCAGCTGACAGTTGTGTGTGTGTGTGTGTGTGTGTCTGTGTTTTGCAAGGTTTATATACCTTCGCTTTTGAAGGATTCTTTCGTCAGGATAATTATACACGAAATATCCGAAAAGGACCAGTTAACAGCATGATCAAACTCCTTGCTAGGCTCAGGATTATGGAATAAACTTAGCAGGACTGGAAATTAAATTGAAACAGACATCGTCACAGAACGAAATATAGAGCAAATAAAAAGACATGTTATGTTATTTAAGAGACGTTGCGTGACCTTTCATGATCTAAAACAAGTTATTTTTAAAGATGGAATATTTGCTTCGTTTTGTTGAACGTTAAAAGAACAAGTGTTCAAAAGATAAGTGTTGAAAACAGGTCATGTGAACAAATGTTGACGAAAATTACCTCCAAGGATGAAATCCGTAAGGAGATTAGTGGCGTTAGCGCACCTCACGCGGTGCACTGTAGGCGTTAATTAAGGTTCTTTGCAGCGTCCCTTCCATTCCTTTTACTGTACCTCCTCTCATATTCTCTTCCATCCAGCTGTCCACCCTCTCCTAACAATTGTTTCATAGGACAACTTGGGGAGTTTTCCCTCTCAGTTTCCTTTCGAGGGCTGAATGACCTCTTAGGTCCCAGCGCTTGGCTTCTGCCCTGAGTTCTATAATCTTCCTCATCCTGTCTATATAAAAGGTTATTAGTATGTTTGTCACCAGATATCTCTAAACGTTGTGGATGGATCTATGAGCCTAGGCCTAGGCACAGCTGATTGGGTTTTGAAAGGCTCCAGATGCTTATACAGAGTAGGATGTTCAGTTCCTCTGGTGTTTATTTCGTCTACATTTTATTTATGTATTCCTCCTCTTATTCATTTGCCAGTGTTTTTTTACTCTGGTCTATTTGTACTTATAAAGTGAATTTGAATGGTTGAATCTTTTAAACTACGGCAATTGTAATAACAACGACAGTCATTTGTGTTATCCCGATAAAAGGTAAAATGCAGGCACAAAACAACAGGAGATCTCTCGCCCAATTACGTTAGTTCGTATACACATTTTTATTTTTCTGAGAAAACTATTTTGCCGGTTTTGTCTGTCCGTTCGCACTCTTTTCTGTCCACCCTTAGACCTTAAAAACTAGTGAGGCTAGAGGGCTGCAAATTGGTATGTTGATCATCCACCATCCAGCCATCACATACCACACACTGTGGCAGTAACTGATCATGATACAGAGCCAGTGATTTTTTCATCGCTCTTGGGGAGGCGCGAACTCGCCACTTCCGGGCATCATGCCACGATACTAACCACCATACCAGAGGAACCGTAAATATTATGTACAAACGGGAACATTTTCCTTTATTTTATTAGGTATTTATTCATTTATTTAGATTTGGATGTAGACCATACGCTGCGCGTTTTCAGTCTGATATATGTATTCGGGGAATATATTTATATATTTTTATTTGCTGAAAATGAATTAAAATGGCTAATTCTTTAAAACATTTTTAGCTGACGAACGTCATGTTGCGAATAATTGTTTATATCGCTTACTCGGGAAGTAAGCCAACAAACCACTTTGTTGTTGTTATTGTTGTTGTTGTTGCTGTTGTTGTTCTTGTTAGGGGTTAGGAAAGCCTATAAAAGGACTGAAAAAGGTGTTTCGCATTGTGTTGAAGATAAGGGATATTTTGGATAGGTGATTTATGATATATTAATTAGAATGAAAATTAAAAAATAAATAATGTGCATGTTAAGTATTACAGTTATTTCTAATGAAATACAGCGTATTTATTTTAATT
>NC_061088.1:86010210-86032710 GCF_015104395.2 Macrobrachium nipponense | reverse complement strand
GCCACTTACGTAAATGTCTTTAAAATGCGTATGTGTACAATATACAACACAGTTAAGTGCGAACATTTGTCTTGTCTCGGGGTATGTGTGAATGTATGTATATCTCTGTCATTCAGCCAACATGTCTTAGAGCGCAAACCAACATCCTTTTTCATGTTTGTCAGCATATGAGGTCTCCCTAACTAGAAAACCGAAACAAGGGTTGAAAGGCCTATGTACAATAGAATTTGTCACGTAGGGGAAATAGGCATTATTTAAAACAAGAAAAAGACACACATCTAATTCTCTCTCTCTCTCTCTCTCTCTCTCTCTCTCTCTCTCTCTCTCTCTCTCTCTCTCTCTCGCGATTGTTATGGATCGGTGAATGCTTGCATGAAACCTTATGGACAAAAATTGATTGATAAATACGATGCAACATCCATATTCTTTATCAGATATCGAACAGTATCCAAAAAAATAGAAAAAAAAAAATCGAATTGCCAACAGATTAAGTTAACAATCGTCGTTGTCACCTGGGGAGTTTATTGTTATTATTTTTTTTTTCTAAGGGACAGACATCCAAAAAATTTAGTGTTCCAAAAAAACATTTGCAATGTTCGAAATTTGAAGTGTTCCAAATTTGAAGCGTTCGACAAATTTTGCAATGTTTCGCAAAATTTGCAATGTTACAAATTTGAAATGTTCGACAAAATTTGCATTGCATAACAAAATTTGCAGTGTTCCACAAACTTTGCAATGTTCCGCAGAATTTGCAATGTTCCACAAAATTTTCAATGTTCCGCAAAATTTACAGTGTTCTGCGAAATTTGCAGTTTCAAAAAAATTTACAGTATTCCACAAAATTTGCAATGTTTCATAAAATGTGCAGCGTTCCTTAAAATTTGAAGTGTTGCTTAAATTTTGCAGTGTTCCACAAAATTTGTATTGTTCCACAAAATTTCCATTGCTTCACAAAATGTGCAATGTTCCACAAAATTTTTATTGCCTCACAAAATTTGCAGTGTTCCAAAACATATGCGGTGATCTACAATGATCAGATTCTAAGGTCACAAAAATGGCAACATCTTCTTAGGATAGAAATTCCAATCCTGTGGTGTGGTTTCTCTGGTCTATGTAATGTTGCTTCAAAAATAAAGACACACGATGAGTAAGAATCATCAGAAAACGTTCAAATGCGATGAATGAGAGTCATCACAAAATTTTTAAATGCGATGAATGAGAATCATCACAGCTTTTTAAAATGCGATGAGTAAGAATCATCACAATTTTTTTTAAATGCGATGAATGAGAATCATCGCAAATATTTTTCAAAACCACGCGATGAATAAGTCATCACAATTTTTTTTCTTTTTTGGCCGGAGACTGAAGAAATGAAATAGTATTCACAGTGTTAAGGATTCTTGTGAAATGAAATATTCACAGTACTAAGGATTCTTGTGAAATTTTGTCGTGTAAGATTCGCTGTTAACGAAATTGTGAACTAATCATTTTTTGCACGATTAAAATGCAAAACGGTGAACCAACTCGTAAAAACTGTCAAGAAACTGTCAATAAATATGCGCGAAAGTCGTGTTAATTGTAATAATTCTTCCTTGGTTTTTCGGTATCGACGGCGCAGGATGACCGCTAGGTAGCTACCCCTTCCATTGCTTTGGCCTGAAACGACAAGTCCAGTATCTTGGAATTTCGTGTAACACATCTTGGTGAACTGTGTGGCAGAATAGTTGATTCGTTTAGGTAATTCATGCAGTAGGGTTCGTGGTTCACCTTAAAAATATTTAGTGTCGATACCCTAAAGACCTGCGTTTATTTAGGAATTGCGAGATGTCCCAAATGCTTCAGTACACTTTGGCTGTACTAGGTTCCTATAGTTCAGTATATCTGAAAATACTGGAGACGTTTTGACAAGATGTTTAACTTCCTGGTAAGGGGTATAATAGATTCATGTGGGATGACCGAGTACCGGTTTCGGGAAAAATGTCTGAGCAAAATTTCGAAGCAGTCCAAGAATGTCTTAAATTTAAAATAGAAAATCTGTAGCAGGAAGTTCTTTAGAATTATAAGTTATGCAGTTAACATTGAAAGGTTTGAGAAACACCTCCAAGCACCAATATTTACTAAGGTTAAGTGTACAAAGCTTTGAAATTTCATTGGTACCTAACTGTACTGTGCTTGTACAAGACTAGATGAGTAACGAGGCATCCTGGGTCACGTGGAAGTTTAAAATGAATGGCGGTGGAAGTGTTTTCTTTCACTAGGGCCAACCCAAAATCATCCCGAACGTCGTCCATACCACTGTCATTCCGAAATTACCGAACGTGAACTAACTTCAACTTTTACCATTGTTCAAGTGACAAGTCATCAAGACAAGAGACACTGACTGACGCCTTTCAAAAACGTTTAAAATGAATTCACCGTTTGTCACCTAACACCTGCTCATTCCAGTTTTGGATGGTACACATTAGCCGTCCTCTGGAAAGTGCGCCTCCTGGAAACCTACAGCTGGAACAGCCTAAATTGGTTCTGCTGCAAACACACAGACTCACAAACACACACACTTTCAGCCTTATGTGACTATTGACTAAGCTTAGCAAATAACAGTAAAAACGGCCGAGGAGAAAAGAAGAATTGCAGTCCTCCACAAAATAATATTTATCACTTGGCAACATTTCTACTACAACTGCGACTCTCATTGGTTAATGACGGGAAGCCCTGACCAATCACAGAGTCAGCACAGAGGGAGTTGTCTTCCCCAGGTCAGAGAATATCTTAATTCAGTACTGAGTACGAATGAAAACAAGACGGACTGACCCGGAGTTTCATTAGCAACTCCAACGAAAGAGTAGTGATAATAAGACCCGTCACATCTAAATAACATATCACAGTGAAAATACGAGAAATATACATGGCAACATCATTATCAAGTGTAATATATTTTCATCTGAAGTGTCTGACAAATGCCTTAGCTTTATCAGTAGGCGAATTCACCCGAAGACCTTGAGATTCCGTCTCTTACGTCACAAGGAAAGCAGTTTTCTCACAAAACCTTCAATATATTATTCTCCAGCTGGTATTAGTTATTACACCACAAGGATTGCTGTTATTAAAGTAATAACGAATATAAACTTGCATTACATACCACGAAAAAATTAAGGGTGGTAGGTTGAAAATCATGTTATTTTACAGTGTTAAGCATCAGTATTATCCAAAATTCTCCAAAGTTCTTTAGCATTGCATATTCTGCCACTGCTGTAGCCAGGTCAAAAAGAGACTCTCTAACATTATTATAACAACTCAGAGTCTGGGATTATGAGAAAAAGAAAGACAACCAGTAATTGAAAACTGAAAAACTTTTTTTTATTTATCTCTCAAGATACTTCCGGCTCTAATGGTAATGATACTTGATCATGCCATTCTGTCATTCCTTTTTAGGGTAAATATCAGTTCTAAAATGAGTATTTTGTAAGAGACGTTCAAGGAAGAAAATTGAAATCTTAAATTTCAACTAGAATGTCATGAGTTTGCAGCAAAAACTGAATATAGCAATTAAATGATCAGCCGGAAGTCCCAGTTGAATTTTGGTTATACATCACATTACATGATTTGCTCATATAGAAATCTGTGTTTAAAATGAGTATTTTCTCATTGTTGATCCATAGCTAGAGAGAAATGAGTTAACTTGTGAAAAAATAAGTCAGTGTATAGATGCATAATGGAAAAATCAAAGCGATTTTGCCATATGATCACACAGCAAGATTTATAAAAAAAAAAAACTGGTAAATTTAATGTATAAACATATATAACAGATGAAGTATTCTCATTTATCGATCCTGATTTAATATAATAGTTTCTCTTTGAGTTTGTACAAATAGGCATTTTCACATGACTAAATTTGACGCATCGGAATTGCCCAGCAACTTTAGTATAGCCATGAGGCTAACCATTGATTTTGTAGATAAGATGGTGGTACAGTCACCCATATAAGTTCATGGATGTCCGGGTGTTTGAGAGAGATTTCCATTTCACCCCTTTCTGGATGACAGGTGTCTGGGAGTATGAAACTGGCCAAAGTGTTCAAGTACCTAACTGCTGTAGAAAGTTTCGCTGTCTGCCTGTCTTACGTCACTATACAGACCCCTTGTCCAGAAAGGGGTTGGATGGAATTCAGCTTTATGCCCGGAGACATTCATGAACTTATATGAGTGACTATACAGCTAAAAAATAAATCTGACAGCTCCTACGTTCTGTCTCCAATTCAAGTGATGATGTTCAGCCAACTTGTGGTGATCTATTTCTCAGTATATTCATTTTAAAAGTACGAACTCCCGTCGAACATCGACAACCAGCCGGTTAGATTCTCCCGGAAACTGTACAGCATCTCAAATATATCAAATAACATTTATTCTTCCTACGTCATCTACAGCTTCTACACATCTCAGTGGAAGCTTATGCCACACATCTACGTTTCCTAAGTGCGAAAGAAATCCGTGAAAGCTGCGGCTTCGTTCGGTCACCGTCACCCAGACCATTCCTGTGTACATTACATCTCTTTGTTTCATGACCTGGATGTAAGTTGATACCATGGAAAAGAGGCCACTCCATTCTATAATTTTTCCTCCTGTTAGACCTTTCAAACCTCTACTACTCTCAATTTCCTGCCCAGTGCTGAATGACTTCATGGGTCCCAGTGCTTGGCCTTTGGCCTGAACTCTATATTCCATTCCATTTAGTGCTGATCAACTTCAGTTTGAGTCTGGCAAATTATAGAGCAAAATCGTCAACGTTGGTCTGACTATGGATGAGCATTGTAATTATCAAGGCCAGTCAGAAATTCGATATGCTGTGTTATGATAACGAGGCCAGTCTGAAACTGATCGATTTCCGTAGTGTTGGTCGAGGTCCTGCATCTCGGTGAGTTTAATAAAGGTTGCCTGAGACAGTCTTCAGTCGTGGAAGGATGACTAGGGTCAATCTATGTAGTGATGATTAAGTTATGCTGTATCCTATGTCAGCTTTTTATGCGGGGATGGCCAAGGTATAGTCTGAGTCTCAGTGAGGTGTTTAGTAGTGGAAAACGTCAGTCAGTGAGGTCAGTCTCGGTATTAATGTTGGAGGTTTCTGCTCTCATTTTAGATGTCCTTCATTGAAGGCATCACAAGCAGAGAATCTTGTTGCTGAATTCCGTTATTGCACTGACAATGTAGAGCTCGTTTTCTTCAATGCAGTTTGCTGATTTCAGCATCTAAATGCAGTTAAGCTAACTTTCTTCTGTGGCAATTCATGAATTTTATTCTGGACTGCTCATAACATTGGTAAAGGTGGAGGACATTTTGGGAATCTGCAGCAATGGTCTGAGTAACAACGCGAAGCACAACTTCCAGCGATTTCTTTTTTTTAACATGTTACTGAAAACAATTTGTGTCTAAAGCCACAATCTGCTAAACTCTTAGATTAAGAACGAATTTGGTGATAAAATTCTGCCAGTCAAAAGTAACAACATTATTGTCTATGGACAACATTATGTATTTTCTATATGGATATGCCTGCTGCAATATGTCGCTATAAAATGCTATTATTTCTTCGTAAACGATATAACATATCTTGTATAGAACAACCACTGTATAAATATAGATCATGAAACATATATATCATTAATTTTTTTTATCACATAGGTGTTTATCACGAATGCAAATGTGATTAATGCACAGTTCTGTATGCCCAAAGTAACCAAGGTGAAACGCAGTGCTCATAAGATAAATTAATTTCACGGACTGATTTACCGACATGCATTCCATTAAAGAGAGTTTTTTGGCCTTATAATAAGTCAGTAAGTCAATAAATAGATCGGTAAATAATTATATGATACAACAGTTTCCTGTATAGCTGTAGGCGAGGACGACGTGAACAAGGAATTTGACACTGATGATCCTAAAATCTTAAATAACAGTTAATGATTTATACACTCACATCTTTTCTTAACTGATGGATGCCATAGCTTAGCTGTACATGTTTGTTTTTATTATAGAATATACAATAAGTAGATACCGCTAGAATAAAACTACTCCACCTCAGGGAATTGAGTAGCCATCTACATCCTTCATCTCTGACTAAATATATGACTAGAAAAATGTCTTCTGTTCTCTTTGTACATGTAAGAGTTAGAATAAGTATCACCGCTAAATAGCAGTGTTTTATGTTAATCTATTGACTGTCTCCCTTCTAGGGAATATTATGCGAGAAACAGCACAACTACACTGACAATAAAAGTGGAAACTTCTCACTGTTGTCTCAGTAGACTGCTGACTACTGGTTAGTGTAAAAATATTTCATTTTCTTGGAGTAAATACGGTGACTTATTCACACACTTGATACCAACCCCCTTTTGCCATGAGAGAAGTTCTGTAGCTAATGCTTTTTTTTGTTTTTGAGCGCCTTACAATAATAGGAGTATTGTCAACAACACCAGAGAGTGTCCAGAAAATTCTCTACAGCAAAATGTGAGATATGTTTTACCTGTTGATTGTGAACTTACTCGAGCTTATTATATTTGTGCAATTCGTCCGTTAATAGTAATATTGTTGGTCATTAGGTGGAGTGACTCCAATAGCCGTCACCACAAATGGCTATTGCAATTTGTGGTGTTTACTTCATTCAGTAGGACTCCATGTCTGGGGTGGAATCTATCGGGCATTATTGTCCCTTGTGTGGTCCCTGATTGAGCGCTTCCTATTTAGATTGGGTTCTTCATCTCTTTACTAAAAACTTGCAAGGGAAATTAGTGTTTTGTCATTGGTAATCATATCTCATCAACAGTCCTAGCTAACTGAGATAGTGTTCTTGAATACCCATTCGTCATACAAAACAATTTGGAATCGGCTTAGATAGCATGAAACTGTAAGCAGGGTTGTCCGTCGTATGAGGCAATAGTTAGTTTTCGTGAATAATCTTTGAAACATCTAACAATTTCAATACTTGCTTGAAAAATTGAGTAGAAATTAAGTACATATAATTACAAGTTCTCTTTGTGAAATCCACTTTCTTTTCAATATTTTTCTTTTCAAGGAGAATAACTTTAAAATTTACAAATGAAACCGAAACAAAATCACCCTCGTTTTGTCTAATGTACAGAACTGTTAAGGTGAGTTTACACTAGGCTTCACCCCACACGGCACACGTAAGACTCATCACCAACTCCTCCCAAATTCTTGTTAGCCCCACCTACTGGACTGCTCATCAAGAGTCACGCCACACCACTAACACACTCTAATGAGCAGTCCAGTAGGCAGGGCTAACAAAAATTTGGGAGGAGTTGGTGATGAGTCTTACATATGCACCGTGGGGTGAAGCCCAGTGTTAATTCACCCTTAAACAAGTCGGAAGGAAGGTTTGAGACTTTCCTACAAGGAAATGTAATCGACAAAGATACCATTCAGAAAAAAACTGTATAGCTGCTTCTACCATTCTTAAAACTACGAATGAAATCTGTCATTTAGATCAATGGACGATTTCTTGTTTGCGTCACTTTCCAATCGCATTATTCTTGATACCTTTGATTCCCAGGATGCAGCAGCAGCCAGGCGTTTCTTCACAAAGTTTCTACATCATGAAACATCACTCGTCATAGACTGCAGTTTCACTGTAGTGTCCATTCGCAGACGGGCAACAGCAGAACATCATGTTCCTGTTTCTTCGTTGCATCCTGGCACCAGCGTTACCTGGCACAGTGAAACTTTCCTAAGGATCAAGACTAAACACCTCATTTTGCAATGCTTCGTCCATCTCAGGCCTGGAAGGAAGTCCTTAAACATGATATATATACCAGATGACAGGACTAGTTCTCTAAGAAGGCCACTTTTGACTTGAGCCCAATTTTGAATTGGGTTCAAGGACTGAAGGGTTATTGTGGTACACAGTGTTTTAGCAGGTTGTCGTGGGATGCATCTCTGTACCAATCGGCACAGGAACACTTAAATGTAAATTCAAGTTAAGACACATTTCACTGGATATCGTTAAAGCTTTTATTGCAAGATGAGAGTTTTGAAAAGTGTCGCTCCATGCCTGAAAGACGTTGTTTCTAAGGCATTATGAGATTTCATGTGTCTGGAGTTCAGTTGAACAGAAAATACACAGACTTTTTGAAGCACATTGCTTATGTCCTCTAGAACCAGAATGATTTCAGCTTAGTCACTCGTTACCCACCAGAACCTGGCATTCAACCATATTGCCATATTTTACTTGAAAACACACGATGAACAACACATATTCAAAATTTTACACGAAAAGAGCCACACAGGAAATGTCAAGACTCATGTCGAGTTCTGAAAATCCCAACAACAATTCCTTTCAGTGATTTTATTATGTTTCTTCGCACTGGGGGAGTAGCCAGCTTCATCACCTTAACAAGTTATCCCTGGGGTTTTGGTCAAGAAAGCAGCAGCCCTCAGCCATATCTCTAGAATTTCTTGGGTCCAGTCAGCAGCCAGATAAGGGGAAACAACATCCTGTATGGTATTCCTGAGCTGACCCTGTTCTGAAGCCATCAGTCACTTCTCCTCAAGGCTCTAAGGATCGAAGCCATCAGTCACTTCTCCTCAAGGCTCTAAGGATCGAAGCCATCAGTCACTTTTCAAGGCTACAAAGATTGAAGCCATCAGTCACTTCTCAAGGTTCCAAGGATCAAAGCCATCAGTCACTTCTCAAGGCTCCAAGGATCGAAGCCATCTGTCACTTCTCCCCAAGGCTCCACGGATCGGAGCTATCAGTCACTTCTCCTCAAGGCTCCAAGGATCGAAGCCATCAGTCACTTCTGCTCAAGGCTCCAAGGATCGTGCACTTGAAATACCACACCAAAGGATGATCTTAATCCCCCACAGATGGTCCTTTTCACACCTGTGTCACTTCCACCTCTTGTCTCCACCAGCTAGCGGGCCAACAACTCCAGCAGCAAGAGTTCCGACAGCTGGCAGAGGCAGCCAACTAGTCGGAGGTTGATGATCATCTGGGCTTCTTCTTGTTAGTTTTAGAAATACGCCTCTGTTTGTGGATCATCTCGTAGAGGTTCTCCAGAGCTTCGTCTAATCCTTCTCCTGTGATTGCACACGCTGGCTGTAAGGGTACGCACAGATAGATTAGTCATTCAATGTAAAATTGTGGGAACATGGTAAAAATTTATTCAAATATTCCTTGGGACAGGCAGTAATCAGTCTTGCATAAGATGTTTAACCTGACATCTGTATATTGAATATTGTTATTCATCATACTAACAGTTGCATAAGCTGTAAATTCTGGAACCACAGACATTTTTTAAAAATTCGAAAGAAATCTATTTGATAACAAAAAAAAAAGCCATCAATACATTACATTTTAAACACTATGGAACACAATAAAAAATATGGTAGGCCAAAATGGTAACCAGCCAGAGGAGAGGCTTTGAGGTACATGGCAATCGGTGGAAACTACCTGTATATGTTTTTTTTCTTTTGTTACAGAGTCGCTCGTCACAAACATTCTGTGATATGTGATTTCCAGTAAGGTCATCATACCCAATGGCTAGAACCAGATACACTGTAGGTGGCTTAAAACTCGTGTTACATTTTCCGGTCTTGCTCACCAGAATAAAAGTTAACGGAAAAGTTTACTCTTCTTATGCTGTAATCATGTTGAAGATTAGGTTGCACTTTTAATTAGATTATCGACTTAACCTTTGATCTCCGTAAATTAATTTATGTAAGTTTGTGAAGACTAACAAGGTTCAGCAGCGTTCCTCCCAGGCATTGACCCCTGCTGTTAAGGGGGTGGAACTTTCCATAAGAAAGAAGTTCTCCAAAGGCAACAAAATTAAGTAATTTAGAAAAATTATGGAATTTTTGTATTTATTTATTTATTCTTTTTTAAAATTCAGAATAGAACTTTTAATGTAAAATAATTTTGCCCTTTGTAGTTATCAGGACCTAAAACTAAAGTGATAGTTTGTTAAAAGTTGTAATACATTTTCTTGGACCCAGTACTACACATTGATATCTCAGTAAGTGATGATGTTACCTAAACTAACCTAACACCAGCATCCTTATCTGCCCACAGACTCCCATTACTGGTTACTGTGCCGTTGTGCCCACACAGTGCCATGCAAGTTTCCCTTTCCTAACCCATAAGGGATTAGTGCCGTAAGCGCACTTCATCTGGTGGACTGTAGGTATTACTTAAAGGTCTTTGCAGTGTCCCTACTTCAGGCCCCCACCAGCAACCTCTTCCGTAATTTTTACTGTACCTCCGTTCATATTTTCTTTCTTGCATCTGACTTTCCACCTTCTCCTAACAATTGCTTCACAGTGCAACTGCTTTGAGGTTTTCCTCCTGATACACCATTCTAACCTTTGGCCTAAATTCTATATTCTCTTCTATTTTCCTTCACCTTATTCATTACCCAACAATCTTAAGGAGAAATTCAAATAAACAGACGATTGGAGGTTCTATTTTCGTTAAGTTCTGCTATTCTACTCTCTCTCTCACCTGTATGTGCCATAGATGTGTATTGGCAAGTTCTGCCAGTCCCAGTAATCGCTCTATCTCTGTGGGTTCTCGAGCACCTGGCAAGTCTTGCTTGTTTGCTAACACCAAGATCGGGACCTGGAAAAGGTAGAATCACATTAATATTTCGTAGCTGGATCCACATTTACAAATCATCATGTTAAAACATTATATTCGTTCTGTACCTTCATAAGAAGTTAAGGACTGTCGTTATTACTGGCAAAATAAAATTCAAAATCATGTGCTGCAGTTTAAAAGAAACTGATAATGAAATCAAATACTCTTATTAATATTATTAATTCTGTAGTTCCAATATTACTGGCAAAATAAAATTGAAATAATGTGCGGCAGTTTAAAAAAAAACATAATATACTGCAAGCCATAATAAAATCATCAATACTCTTATAGTGTAGCTTTCTCGGAATATAATATGAACTGGTACGCATTGAAGAAGACGTTATTATATATATATATATATATATATATATATATATATATATATATATATATATATATATATATATATATACACACACACACACACACACACACGCACACACACACACACACACACACACACATATATATATATATATATATATATATATATATATATATATATATACATGTAAATATATACATTGTTTCAAATAGTGCAACTGGGAGTTTTTCCTCCTGTTACACCTTTCAAACCTCCTTTTCTTTCTAAACTCAATTTCCCTTTCAGAGCTACATGACCTCACAGGTCCCAGTGCATAGCCCGTGGCTTAAATCTTCTATCATTAAAATCTAACCTTAATGATAATTATATGCAGTGAAACAAGCAGTACGCAAAAGACACAGTCCCAAGTGAAAATAAGCTATATTTTCTGATACATGTGTATCAGTATCATCATCAACCCTGCAGAAGGGAAGCGACTGCAGAGAGATTTCCTTTTATTCGCCCTCGTTCTACTCCACCTGTTTCCTTCCCTTTATTTATCCAGAGCATTAGCACTTGCCTTCCCCTCTCTCCCTTTTATGTTTACTCTCCGCGATCAGCAATTTACTCTTTGTTCGCCTGGTGCCTCATCCAGCGAGCATCTTCGCTTATAGCTCGCTACAGCGGCCATTTTTGTCCCTCTGAATTTCTGCATGGATTAAACTAACTCCTGTAATATTAGCCTCCTGGCCTCATCAACGCCCAAGCTGTCGGGTTCCCATTTCCCCAAAATAGGGTAACCAACCCAATTTACTTGATGGCTTTCACACACTCGCCCCCTTCCGTTTATTTTTCGACTTTTATCCGCTATTTCCTTCTCCCTCATTATACTTTGCAAAGGCGTTGACTAATTGGCTTTGGAGAGGATCCGAAATTCGTGGGCCAGCGGAGACAAATGTGATAATCTCTCCCCGTTCTTCCAACGCTTATCTATTTATTTATTTTCAGGTCGTGCAACGTTTTTTCAATGTCTGGTTTCCACGTGTGTGTGTATAAATACAGGTATAAGCCACGAAGCAAAAGTGAAACGCTGGAGTAGCTGCAAGATCTTTCGACTCAACGTCCTTTACTGAGTAAAGGACGTTGAGTCGAAAGATCTTGTAGCTACTCCAGTGTTTCACTTTCATTCGTGGCTTATACCTTTATTTATGCATTTATCACATTCCAAATTTTCGTGATTCATTTATACATGTGTGTATAAATGAATATATATATATATATATATATATATATATATATATATATATATGTATATGTATATATACATATAATATATATATATATATCTATATATAATATATATATATATATATATATATATATATATATATATAGATATATATATAGATATATATATATATATATATATATATATATATATATCTATATATATTTTAGATATATATATATATATATATATATATATATATATATATATATATATATCTATATATATATCTATATAGTAATTATATATAGATATATATTTCTATATAATATATATATATATATATAGATATATATTCTATATATATATATAGATTATATATATATATATATATATATATATATATATATAAGTAATATTAATTAATTATATATATATAGATATATATATATATATATATATATATATATATGTATATGTATATATATATGTAATATATATATATATATATATATATATATATATATATATGCATACATACATATCGTAAAAATATAACCAATGGAGTGAGATGAATGAATGCCAATGAATATAGTATTTACATCCATAAACAAAATAGAGTATGTCGACCAGTGAACGCAATAGAAATAGCCAGCTATTTGCTGCACTCTTTTTTTCCCACGACTCCCCAAAAGCACAATGCATGCATTACCATAATGCATATGCATGCGTCGGGCAGCACAGCTGTCGACCCGTTTCTGAAAGCGAACAAGCCATTTGCGAACTTTTTTTCCAGCCGCAGTAGCAAGCACGGGCTCTTTATTCGAAGTTGGCAACACTACACGCTGCAATTTCCCCAATTTCTTAAAAACTGCCGAGGCTAGAGGGCTGCAAATTGGTATGTTGATCATCGCCCCTCCAATGATCAACCACGCCAAATTGCAGCCATCTAGCGTCAGTAGTTTTTATTTTATTTAAGGTTAAACTTGGCCATAATCGTGCGTCTGGCAATATACCGAGACCGCCGAAAGATAGTAGATCTATCTTCGGTGGCCTTGATCATGACGCCGTAGCGGCTGGAGAGAAAACTCGATTGCGCCGAATAAACTTCGGAAAAAAAATTTTTTTTTAAGTATACGCAATTACCCCTTGAGGGAACATCTGTAGCAGTTGTTAACATTACTGATAACAATAATTACTTTTGGTATTAGATTGCTAGAGCTCCTTCCTTTTGTTTCACCTACCTACAACAGTTTCACAGTGGATTCTATTTAGGAAAAGTGGTTCAGGTCGCTTGCCATCTCTGGCATCGAAGTCCTGAGCTAAGAGGTTATATATATGTGTGTATAATATATATATATATATATATAATATATATATATATATATATATATATATATATATATATATATATATATATATATATATATATATATATATATATATATATATATATATATATATATATATATATATATATATATATATATATTACCAGATAGGTAAATATATAGCCGAAGATGAGAGAGAGAGATATGATTGGTCTTTCAGTGTAGTGGATGTAGGTCAAAATGTTAAAATTTTGAATTTTTTTTTCTCGCAATTTAGCATCAGTGCGTCAGTGACTAATGTGTTTTTTCTTTGAAACCAGCGAGATGAAAGGCCTAATATTTAAGTATAAATGACTTCTTTTTTTTTTACACTAGTGCCATTTTCTTTGTAGAGGGGAGGCACTGGAATGTAGGTGTTGAACTTTCAGTTCAGCCAGTATTTTACGGGAGAACGCAAGCCCATTCTCTCTCTCTCTCTCTCTCTCTGTATATATATATATATATATATATATATAATATATATATATATATATATATATATATATATACATATTTATATATCTATATTTAGAGAGAACACCTTTATGAATTTTGCGTCTGGCATATCAAATTATGCTGTTAAATTGATATATATATATATATATATATATATATATATATAATATATATATATATATATATATATATATATATATATATATAATTTTTTTTTCGCAGCTATGACCTTGGTTCCATGAGACCACTTACACTAAACAGGTCATTAAAGGGAATGACATAACAAGTCATAAAAATAAAAAAACACCCTATTCCTCTCCAGTTTGTTTTCCCTCCGAAGTAGAAGGTGGGCCAATCCAACGGGGGAGGGAAGGAAACTTGTCGAAACATTCGTTCACCAAAAAGAGTTACAGAATAATTTTTTAAAGGGAAACTCCAGCGTAGCTTCAAAGTGACCCATTTACCATATTGTACGCTTTTGTTTTGTTTCACCAGGTAATGGACATTTTATTGTTTTTTTTTTCTTTGTTTTTTTTTTATTGCAGCCTCGATGTTTTTAACGGCGTAGTTACGGGCATCGGTTTATGCTCCATTTCGCTTTTAATCTTCTGATATGTTGGTGCATAGGCTCTTTCCTGCCTGACTCGACTTCAGAGAGCTCTCTCTCTCTCTCTCTCTCTCTCTCTCTCTCTCTCTCTCTCTGCGCCGTTCGAGCGATTGTTCCTTTTTGCCTTTTGATGCTTTTCAGGGGTTTAGACGGACGCTGTGAGTGTTGTTGGGGTTGGATGTGCGGTTTGTGGATGGGTGATCATTCTAGCGTTGTGTCTCTCTCACTGTCTCTTACTTTCTGCTTCTCTCTTTGTAAACTCTCTCTCTCTCTCTCTCTCTCTCTATATATATATATATATATATATATATATATATAATATATATATATATATGTGTGTGTGTGTGTGTGTGTGTGTGTGTGTGTGTGTGTGTTTTATATATTTATATATGTATGTGTGTATGTATATATGTATGTATATATACTGTACTACATGTAATTTGTATACACACATATATATAGATATGTGTGTATGCATAAATAAATGAATATCACACACACATAAATAATACGCATACACACACACACAAATATCTCTTCTCTCAGGAACCTGAAAACGGTGTTAAAATAAAACAAAAAACTCTTTACTGTATACTATCATTTTGATTTTACCGAGGAAGATGCTGAAAGTTCCTCAGACGAAGCCATATGATGACTGATACCCCGAGATTCAGAGATAAATTGCTGTCGTCTCCGCCAGTGATCGACTGTCACTTGAGGTGGCTGCGTTCAGAAGCCATAATTAATTCGTTCTCAGGGGTAGGGGAGAAGACGTGGCGATGGTAGGAAGGGTGTGGGGGGAGTGGAGGCCTTGTTGTTGTTGTTGTTTGGGGGGGGGGGGAGAGATACCCCCTTGTTGTTTTGAAAGGGAGAGAACCCCTTGTTGTTGTGTGGGGGGAGACTCTCTTGTTGTTATGGAAGGGAGAGATTCCCTTGCTGTTATAGAAGGGAGAGAACACCTTGTTGTGGAGTGGGGGAGAGACCCTCTTGTTGTGGGGGAGAAACCCCTTCTTGTGGGGGAGAGAGACCCTCTTATTGTTGTGGGGGAGAAAACCCTTGTTGCGGGGGTGGTGACATCCTCTTGTTATGAAGGGGGAGAGACCACTTCTTGTTGCGAAGGGGGAGAGAGAGACCCCCGGGAGAGATCCTCTTGTTGTTGTTGTGTTGGGGGGGGGGGGGAAGACCCCTTTGTTTGGGGGGGGATGGGGGGAGTGGAAGAGACCCCCTTGTTGCTGTGCGGGTGGAAGTTCCCCTAACCCCTTGTTGCGACACGCCATATTACGTCTGGATGGGAGGAGGAGGAGGAGGAGGAGGTCTTAATGGCTAGACAGCTGCTGCTGCTGGTGTGGCCTTGCTTTCTGTCCTGAACCTTTAAAGCTGATCGCTGTTCTTTCGCTCTGCGGACTATTAACCGCTGATTTTTATGCCCGGGATTTTATACCTGTGTATGCGGCGAGGTAATCACCGTTCTGTAAGTGTGCTGTGGTTTTCATTTTTTCTGCCTTTCAACCGATCTCGGAAGCATAATTATGTCAATACGTCCTCCTGAATTTTCTTTATCCAATTTTTTTTTTATTACCGTTTTGTTTTCTGGATAATAGACGCATGTCAATTGTTCTGAAGGAATTGCCTTTGCAAGTGAAAGCTATATAGTGCTTGCTCATTTTTATTAATAATAATAATTTGGTATATAGTGCGTCAGTAACGGTTCTCCTAATTACCTGGATTCCTAAGTGCCTGGAAGGTGGAGAATTTAGCATAATTAAACTGCCGCTAAGCAAACATAATCGGAAACTCCAATGTTTACGATCTTATTTAAGGTTAAAGTTAGCCATAATCGCGCTTCTGGCAACGCAACAACACAGGCCACCAATGCCGGCTGCGAGTTTCACGGTCCGCGACTCGTACTGCATTATACCGAGACCACCGGAAGATAGATCTGCCGCTTTCGGTGGACTTGATGATACAGGGTGTCCATAAAGTCCCAGTACCGTTACAAGCAATAAATGCTGGTAATGGTACTGGGACTTTATGGACACCCTGTACGCGGTAGCGGCTGTACAGAAAATTCGATTGCGCCGAGGAAACTCGGCTCATTATTATTATTATTTTTTTTTTTTAGCACAAACTTCCGCGGTGGGATCTTAATGAAAACCCAACATTCCCACTTCGATATTTATTCCTCTCTCTCTCTCTCTTTTCAATTTACTTTCGTTTCTTCGTATTCTTCCTTCCTTTCATTTATCCCTCTGGGGAGCCTGATTCCCGCCTATCGCTAATGAGGACTGAAATTACTTTTATCGGGTGGTGCATCGCCTTCGGGGAGGGCTCTCTCTCTCTCTCTCTCTCTCTCTCTCTCTCTCTCTCTCTCTCTGTTTACTGAAGCGATTCTTTTAAACTGTTGCATTCAATACGTTCTATTTGGTCTATGGAAAAATGTTCTCTCTCTCTCTCTCTCTCTCTCTCTCTCTCTCTCTCTCTCTCTCTCTGTTCCACCAATGCTGTTAGCAGAGTATTCCAGTTAATTATCGACGAGCAGAAGAATAACCCGGGTTTATTGGCGCCTTTTCTAAAAAAAAAAAAAATAAATTCATCTCGGCTCGCGTCAGGTTCCTGAAGTCTTATCGTAAAGACGTCATCCGATCGGAGACTTTTCAATTTAATCGACTGAACTTCATAACCAAGAGGCGAAACGTCTCCAACTTCAGGGGAGTGCCGAAGTTCTGGCGTTCGAATTTGGTCTGTTCGTCAGGGTCTTCAACTTCGTTTCGTCTCAGTTCATTATTCTCGTTTTGATATTATTCATTTGGTATTATTATTATTGATATTATTATTCAGTAGATGAAACCTACTCATATGGACCAACCAGGGCTGAATATTCCTATGTATTCCAGTGCTTGGCCTGTCCTAAATTCCATATTCCATTCCATTCCATATGGAACAAGCCCATCAAAGGGGCTATTGACTTGAAATTCAAGCTTCCAGTGACTACTGTGGTGTTCGTTAGGAAGAAGTAAGAGGAGGTACAGAAAGAAACTTCAGCAAAAAATAAATGAATAAACAGATAAAAATGCATTAAAATGCAAGGGGAACAATATTAGGATAGTAATGCATTGCATCTTCACCTGAACTTCTGAAGAAGCTGCAACTGCACGACATCCTCCTCAGGGAGGATATTCCACTTTCCAAAGGTGTGAGGAATAAAGGATCTCCGGAACTGAGGAGTCTCAAAGACCATAGAGGTTGTAAATGTGTTCGTAACCTTTTAGACTTCATGTACACACCTTTATTGTTTGTCAATTGTATTCTAACAGAGATCTTTCACATTTACAATTGATTCATAATGCCCTTTACCTAACGAGGGCAACCAGATTGGCTGAACAGCAGCATCGATATGCAGTAAATGTGACACTCTGTCGAACTTCTCAATCTGGTGGTCCGAAGTTCGATTCTCGGCTCGGCCAACGTGGAACCAGAGGAAGAATTTATTTCTGGTGATAGAAATCCATTCTTCGATATAATGTGGTTCGGATCCCACAATAAGCTGTAGTACGTCCCGTTGCTAGGTAAATATATCTAATCCTTCGGGCCAGCCCCTAGGAGAGAGCTGTTAATCAGCTCAGTGGTCTGGTTAAACTAAGATATACTCATGTTTTATGAATTTATTGATTTATTTTATCCTTTTTAGTAAACGAGAATATCTAATCTCTATTTCTCATTGCCTTCTCTTACTTCTTCCTAATGAACACTTCAATTTTCTTTGGAAGCTTAAATTTCAAGTCGATGGCCCTTTTGGTGGGCTTGTTCCATATGAATAGGTTTTATGTATTGAATAATAATAATAATAATAATAATAATAATAATAATAATAATAATAATAATAATACCATACTCTTTGGACGCTTGAATTTCAAGTCGATGACCCTTTTGGTGGGCTTGTTCCATATGAATAGGTTTTATCTATTGAATAATAATAATAATAATAATAATAATAATAATAATAATAATAACAATAATAATAATAATACCATACTCTATGGAAGCTTGAATTTCAAGTCGATGGCCCCTTTGGTATGTTTGCTCCATATGAATAGTTTTCATCTTCCGAATAATAATGATAATAGATAACAATTTTCTTACCTGTGTGTCCCTGGCCATCAATCTTCCTCATACCCTCTTCACTCCCCCCTACCCCCTAACTCCCCTACTCTCTCGTCCAGTTACGGGCTGTTCCAGGAACAAGAGCCCGTGCCAGCACAAGGCTGGCTTAATCTTGAACAACATCATCAACAACTCTCTCACCTGTGTGTTCTCAGGAAGCCTTGCCGTCTTGTGCAGTTCACACCTGGCTTCTTCCAGCCTCTCCATGTCGACGGAGTCCACCACGAACACGATCCCGTCCGTGCACCGGGTGTAGGACCGCCAGAGGGGCCTGATCTTCTCCTGGCCGCCCACGTCCCAGATTAGGAAGCTGGTCCCCTGGAAAGGAGAGTGACAACGTTAGTAGTAATAGTAGTTTCTTTTCCAGGGCTTGTACTGGGTCACACTGACACAAATATATACTTATATATATATATATATATATATATATAATATATATTATATATATATATATATATATATATATATATATGAAGAACGTTGCAACCATATGTTATTTCGAGCACTTCCTTCTGTGCTCCCTGATCACTGGGTAAAAATAAAATTGGACATAGGATCATGTGTGTGTGTGTGTATATATAATATATATATATATATATATATATATATATATATATATATATATATATATATATATATGAAGAACGTTGCAACCATATGTTTATTTCGAGCACTTCCTTCTGTGCTCCTGATCACTGGTAAAATATGGACATAGGATCATGTGTGTGTGTGTATATGTATATATATATAGTATGTGTCTATATATCTATCTGTCTATTTATATACATATATATGTACGTATGTGTATACACACATATAGGTATATATATGTATATTGTAAACTTTTATTTTCCTTTCCTCCATGTCCTTTGAACTCACAGGCACGGATAAACATATGTAAACTCTGGTCTTATTGATTCATTGTTATTCTCAGTTGGAAATCGTAGTAAAAATAAAAGGAAAGAATGAAGGCAAGAAAAACATATAAGGGCGGCGATTGTATCCAGCGCTGAACGGAAATAGATTGGAGTGTGTTTGCTGTCTCTGATTGGCCAATCGTGCTGCGGAAAAACTAGAGAAACTAATGTAGCTCCAGGACTCATGCAGAAGAGTGTGCTCCTAGAAACAGCTCACACATAGTAAGAAAAGTGATGGACTCCTAAGGAGGCAGGATGCATCCCGGAACAACCCCACACTATAAAATACAATCCAGTCGAATTGGAGGATTGTGATAGACTCCGCCAAAAATAATAATAATAATAATAATAATAATAATAATAATAATAATAATAATAATAATAATAATAATAATAACAATTGTTAAAAAAAATATCCACAATTATATATTAAAAATATATTTCTATGTAAAAATATATAGAACAAAGACTTCCTAACATCTGAACGGAGTTCCTCATCAGTGTAACGTTACACTGATGAGGAACACCGTTCAGGTGTTCGAAAGTCTTTGTTCTATATATTTTTTACATATATATATTTTTATATCTATCGTGGATATTTGTTTAACAATTTGTTTTCGGGAAACTGTGAATTTCTTAACAATAATAATAATAATAATAATAATAATAATAATAATAATAATAATAATAATAATAATAATAATAACTGTTGACCACCCGCTCGGCAGCGCTAAGAATACCTCCCAAAAGCCAAATGTCAGATAGACAAACAACAAACTGTTCCACACCTAAACATCAACACTTTTGTTTTGTGTCAATAATAATCCGCTTGCATGCTCGGCGGTCTCGTCACCGTAAACACGCCTGACCTGAAAGTCGAAATCGGGTCAAAGAATTCGCCCTGAAATGCGGTCTCGCAAAGAGTGACGTCACTGGCAACGTTGCACAATGCAGCGGTAATGACTTAAAGAGCAATGCATTTGATAGTGATCGGCCTCCCCTGGTGCACTGTATAGGCATTGCTGATAAGGTTCTTTGCATTGGGGCCTCTATGGGCACCTATAGCTGCAACCCTCCATTTCGTTCCTTTTACTGTACCTCCTTTCCAAATTCTCTTGCTTCCATCTTGCTTTCCTCAAACCTCTACTAAATTGTTTCATATTGCAACTGCTTTGAGGGTTTCCTTCTGGTACGACTTTATGCGATAAAGTCGATGGTAAAAAACATGTTTTTATTATTATTATTATTATTATTATTATTATTATTATTATTATTATTATTATTATTATTATTATTAGTTAAAGGGTAAAAAGTCCGTGTATGATTTTGAAGACTTTAAAGAAAGCTTTCGAACCCTTCCCTGGGTTCATCTTCAGTCCAAATGAACAAAATGTTACGACAAGTACTTGTCGTAACATTTTGTTCATTTGGACTGAAGATGAACCCAGGGAAGGGTTCGAAAGCTTTCTTTAAAGTCTTCAAAATTATACACGGACTTTTTACCCTTTGTATTATTGTGGACCCTTTAGAACATTATTATTATTATTATTATTATTAGTTTCGTGTTGCTTAATTTTGCAGCCTTTATCAGTTGTCTTTTGTTATTTTTATAAATAGCGAGACTCTCTCTCTCTCTCTCTCTCTCTCCATTCGGGGAAAACTTGTCTTAATTATTTCGTATGTGCATCGTCGCTAATGTAGTTCGAACTCTTTGCCGTTTGAGCAGCCTTATATATAATTACATCTGTCAGTATACGTGCATATACGCTATTAGCTATCTGCTTATCTATCTGTATATATATATATATAATATATATATATATATATATATATATATATATATATGATATATATACATATATATACATATATATATATGTATTAAAGTTAGAAAAAAGCACACATATATACATATAAATATATATAAGATTGTAGGATGTGTGTATCAATGCATATATGTATGTATATACATACACTCAGTATAACATATATATATATATATATATATATATATATATATTATATAGATATTATATATAATATGTGTGTGTGTGTGTGTGTGTGTGTGCGTATAAGTGTGTATCTGTATATACAACGATCCCAAAGTACATTTCAAAATGAGTTACTGCAACCTGGTTTAAATACGTATATCGTAGCATTCACAATAAAAAACACCGCGCGGAAATTAGAACGTAAAGCTTCTATCATTAATATCCACACATTTTAGTAAACTTCAATCTACAAAAGCGTCATATTCGTGTAAATAGAAAATAAAAGCTGTTTCTTTGTTTATTTATTTTGTTTTCCTTTTGGGGATATAACGATCCCTAGGGGGAACTTGCCTGCCACCTGTCTTCATGTGTCTCATACGACTTTGTTTTATTAACCTGGTCTGACAGGGTAGGAAAGACTGCGTGGAAGGAATATGCAATTAGATTGATGAATAAGAAACAGCTGTTAAGAAGAAGAGAGAGAGAGAGAGAGAGAGAGAGAGAGAGAGAGAGAGAATATCTTAAGCACAGACAGATAAATTTACTTAACCATAATGCTGTTCTCCTTGCATTTTTAATACATTTTTTATCAATTTCTTTATTTATTTATTAATTAATTTTTTTATAAGTGCGGTCTCCTCTTTCTCTATTTCCCTTTACCTCTTCTTACTTCTTCCTAATGAACACCATAATATTCTTTGGAAGCTTGAATTTCAAGTCAGTGGTCCCTATGGTGGGCTTGTTTCATATGAATAGGTTTCATCATCTTTATAATAATAATAATAATAATAATAATAATAATAATAATAATAATAATAATAA
>NC_061088.1:85992710-86005210 GCF_015104395.2 Macrobrachium nipponense | reverse complement strand
CTGGTGTCCCATGGTATTGCAACATCAATGAGTGATACTTTCTTCTTGACTTTGTCAATCAACGTCACGTCTGGTCTATTTGCACGTATCACCCTATTCTGTTTCTGATACCATAGTCCAGAGGATCTTTGTCTGATCGATTATTATTATTATTATTATTATTATTATTATTATTATTATTATTATTATTCAGAAGATGAAACCTATTCATATGGAACAAGCCCACCCAACAGTGGCTATTGACTTGAAATTCAAGCTTCCAAAGAATATGGTGTCCATTATAAAAATATTTTAATTCTAGCTTCCAAAGAATATTAGGGTGTTCATTAGGAAGAAATAAAAGGAGATAAAAAGAAATACCGGAAAAAATAGATTTCACTTATTAAAGAAGAAAAAATAAAGCAATAAATTGATAAATGTATAAAACAAAAAAAAAATAATATTGAAATTCAAGGGGTAGTCATGTATTACATCTTCTCTTGAACTACTGAAGTGCCAGTTTGCACAAGCTTATTGCAGGATTATACGCTGTACGGGAAACTCGATTTTCTTCTGTGCATTTTGTGCTTGTTTATGCTTACCTAGAACCTAAAATAAAAAAAAAAAATTAGGCGCATAAAGTATATTTTGGTGAGGATTCTTTTAGATTTTATTTTTAATTTTATATTTATTTTTATTTTTTATTTTTCCAGAAGTCGCAGTAATGATGGAAACGCGTCTGCTATAACCTTAAGTGTGAATATGGGCTTTAATACGGATATCATATATTATATATATATATATATTATATATAGATATATATATATATATATTATATATATATATATATATATATATATATATATATATATTTCTCTTGTCTGTTGTATTTCACGAAGGTTGTCCTATACATGCTTCAGGTAGATGATAGTAGCACCCTCGTGCCTGTATCCAGCCCTGGCCCGAAATAACGAGAAAATAAGGCAATAAAAAGAAATATATTGGAAGTGAACTTCTAAGTGAAGTGAAATATTGCATTTTTTCAGTAATGACAAGTTTTGGAATTCTCTCCTCGCTTATGTTTCCTGGCATAACCTTGCGTACTTCAAGAGGCAGGTCTACCGCCTCCTTCTCGTGTCCCATAGTTTTTTCGGGCCTGGGCTAGAAAAGTGCATTTCAATGGAATGTAGATTTTGTGTAGTTAATAGATATTAATGAATTTAAGCATTCTTTGGATCCGCGTTACTGTCTGTTTTCCTTTGTTTAATATTTTATTTCCATAAATTTTCTCGTTAAAAGTGACAATTTTTCCCACTGACACATTTGCCCAAGTCCAGTGTGTCTATCTTCCTCTCTTCTTGTGATGTCCGCAGTCTCTCTTGAGGGTGACAAAAAAGTTCGTATAAGCAGTGCACATTATGTTGAAGCTATTGATCCCATCAGAATAGCAAGGTACGAAGTCAAGCTTTAGGAAGCCCTGAATGATTCCCTTAAATGATTCATCGTGTTGGAATTATAAGCAAAATAACTATAATACTGTATTCATGCGCCGATGATTACGCTAGATGTGACGACACTTTGTGTTATTAGGAGACAATTTTAATCGTTGCCCATTACCAATTATATTATGATAATCTTAGTCATTTGTAACGCCCGTTTGTACATCAGATCAAGTGTTCTTCATGTGCAATTGTAGGAGTAGAATTCTCCGGAATTTCAGCGTCGGTTTCTCTCATATTGACCAAACTGTCAACCGGGCAGCATTTTCCTGAGATGAAACTGAGTACAGAGACCTTTAGCGGGACGCCATATCTCAAAACTAGCCATAGATTTCCTTGAAAATAGTTTCATTATGTTTCCGACAACCAAATTACTTTTGGAGATATCAATTTAACCCAACCTAACCCAACCTGACCCAACCTAGAGGCATAGCAAAAAAAAAAGGGGCTGGTGCAAGACTAGCACACATGTTGAACAAAACGTAAACTTCTTTCCATTTTTCTTCTGAAGATTGAAAAAGAAACCCACAAAACTACTGTGTATAACGCGTTTACTTATAAATATTTACATTTTATTTTACTCAACACTCGAGTACTTTCAGGCCTCATCTGTGGCCCTACACATCTCTTGAGAAAGGGCCACAGATAGGGCCTGAAAGTACTCGAGTGTTAAGTAAAATAAAATGTAAATATTTATAAGTAAACACGTTATACACAGTAATTTTGTGGGTTTCTTTTTCAAACTAGCATACATCTCGGGAATTTGCAAACGGAATTCCGTGACGGAAAGACCTTTTACAAAATGAAAGGTTGGGTTAGGTTAGGTTTATGCTGTATTTTATTTGCTTAGGTTAGACATTGTTAGAAAGCTAGGTCGCTTCTTTTTACGTATAATAATGTAGTACCGTTGGTATTGATGACCATAGTTGTTGTGATACCAGTTTGTTATGTATTATATTACAGGATTATTAATATTTTCTTAGTTTTAGTGCTGCCAGTTTGCGATGTTAAATAAACACTTTGCATTTTTATAGCAAGTTATTTTTTGACAAAAAAAAAAAAAAAAAAAAATCAGTACCGAGGCTTTTTTTTTTTATTTGTGACACCAGCTATTTTTTTGTGACACCAGCTATTTTTTTGACACCAGCTTTTTTTGACACCAACTATTTTTTTGTGACACCAGCTGTTTTTTTGACACCAGCTGTTTTTTTGACACCAGCTATTTTTGTGACACCAACTTTTTTTTGTTTTGCCCACCAGTATGCACCAGCTATTTTTTTGTGACCAACTTTTTTGTGACCACCAGCTTTTTTTTGTGACCAATTTTTTTTTTGTGACACCAGCTATTTTTTGTGACACCAGCTATTTTTTTGTGACCAACTTTTTTTTGTGACACCAGCTATTTTTTTGTGACCAACTTTTTTTTTGTGACACCAGCTATTTTTTGTGACACCAGTATTTTTTGTTTTGTGACACCAGCTTTTTTTTTTAGTTTTTTGACACCAGCTATTTTTTTGTGACCAACTTTTTTTTTTTTTAGTGGCACCAGCTATTTTTTTTGTTTTTTGACCAACTTTTTTTTTTTTTGTTGACACCAGCTCTTTTTTTGACCAATTTTTTTTTTTTGTGATTTTTGACACCAGCTGTTTTTTTGTGACACCAGCTATTTATTGACACCAGCTATTTTTTTGTGACACCAACTTTTTTTTTTTTTTTTTTTTTTTTTTTTGACACCAGCTAGTAGCATTGAATCGACCTCCAGTGTCTTGCCGTTTGTGCTGTTACTAAATTTAAATTTTATTTTTTGACACCATATAAAAAAAAATTATTTTTCCAATATCTTATTCTTACGTCGACAACCACAGATCTTGCAACGCCAGAATACAGCATTAAATCAATCATTTCATTCCCCATCTTGTGTCAAGGCGAACCCAGTGGCCTGAAGATCTAAGGAAAATGAGAAAAGGAAAAAAAAGGGTTGAAAACAAGTGAAATACAAACAGATCCTAATACAGTTGTTATTACGCATGATGGGCCAATCGTCGTCCAGCCTTCTCCCCCAAAATGTCAGGCTGTTTTCGAGGTTCAATAACGCTGTTGTGTGAGCAAAGCAACGCCGCTGTGTTTCAAGGTTGGTCGCTCCTTTGCAAAACTCATTTCTGACGTTTGAAAATGGTCGGGAGTTTGCCTTTGAAGCTCTCGTTTGTAGTTCATTAAAGGGTCAGTACGAGGATCTATGAATCAACATCTAATCTCTCTTCTTGAGAGGGATGAATGATCGACGGCGCATGCGCATAGAGTCTCTAGATAGCAGCTAGCGGCTATTTAAAGACTAAACACGGCGGGCAAATCCCGTAGACTTCGTGGGAACGGTCGGTCGATCATCATTTTTTCGCTGATTTGAGTCCTTGATGTATTGAATGAAAAGGTTATCCTTGGTACTGTCGTCGGAATTTTCCAGGTATTTGCCGCTGTGGTACAGGAATCGTTATGATTCCCATGGTAGGTGGCGTCGTGGCATGCCGCTATTATTATTATTCGGAGATGAACCCAATTCATATGGAACAAGATCAACCAAAGGGGCCACTGACTTGAAATTCTTGAAGCTTCCAAAGAATATTATGGTGTTCGTGAGGAAGAAGTAAGAGGAAGTAAACGGAAATGCAGAAAGCAGAGATCTCACTTATTAGAAGGATATAAAACTAAATTAAACAGATTGCTCTTTGTCACTAATAATATCTGTGACTAAAAGAGGGTGTCTGTCGTCCTGCGATTATTCTCGGTAATTTTGCATTTCCCGTTTTCTCATCCTCTCCTGTTTCTTCTTGGAACTGTGATCCACTGTCCTGCAAGCTTTGCCAAAACTTCGTTAATCTTCCACGGAGCTACTAAGGATCAACAGTGTTTATCTGCTCAGCTCTCTCTCTCTCTCTCTCTCTCTCTCTCTCTCTCTCTCTCTCTCTCTCTCTCTCTAAGCTGCTTTGAGGTTTTCCTCCTGTTACACCTTTCAAATCTACCTATTCTCAACTTCCTTCCCAGTGCTCAATGACCACATAGGTCCCAGTGCTTGGCCTTTGGCCTAAACTCTCTATATTCCAATTCAAAACCCAGGAAAAGTAAGTGGGAATAAAAACAATCCAAAACTATATATTATCGAAATGCAGGAGTTCGATTGTACAATAAAGCGTAGTAGACTAGATCTCTTTCAGTTTAAATGAAACGGAGGGAAAAAAGGACAATAAATAAATAAATAAATAAATAAATAAATAAATAAATAGAAATGCTAAGGTATTAGTATACGGAATTAATCAGAAAAATCCAAGACCAGACTTTAAATGCAGGAAATTAAAGTTCAAATCGAGGTACCAAGAATGAGAGAGAGAGAGAGAGAGAGAGAGAGAGAGTAATCAGAAAAATCCAAGACCAGATTTTAAATGCAGGAAATTAAAGTTCAAACCAAGGTAGCAAGAATGAGGTAAAAAAAAGAAAAAAAAAAGAAGAGAGAGAGAGAGAGAGAGAGAGAGAGAGAGAGAGAGAGAGAGAGAGAGAGAGAGAGAGCAAGCAAGCGAAAAAGGACCGCAGAATGCGAGGGTCAAATCAATACAAGAATCACCGCGAAGTCATTTTTGAAGATAATGAGCAAAGTTTAACGAAGTTTCAGAAATTTTACAGCCACGTGGGGCCGACTGTTCTTCTTGGATGCTTTTACGTAAGCGGGTCACGGCTCTGAGGAAGTGCATTAAAGAGACCGTGGGAACGCAGATGTGGGTGAAATCTATATCTCTAAATTACACTTCAACGGGGATGTTGCTGGTGGGTGGTTTAATCTTCGGAGGTCCGGGGAAGGTGGGGGGGTTGCAGTTTGTGTGGGACGTCGTCGTGCCTCTCTTGTCATTTTAGCTTAGTCGGGGAGTAAGCCTACAAGTTACTTCGTAGTTGTTGTTGTTGTTGGCCGGAGGGGGCGTGGTCAGAAAGATCTGTGGAAGAGCCTAAAAAGGTCTGGAAAAAGTGCTTCGCGTTGAGTTAAAGATAGTACAGGGAATTTTAAGATAGGATATTTATGAATTATTGATTAGAATGAAAATGTCAAAAAATAAATATAGTGCATGATAAACAGTACAGAAAAATTATTTCTAATGAAATATAGCATATTTCTTTAAATTTTCATTGGTGAAACAACGCGCTATTTGACCGTAGATTTTAGCATGCACCCCGAGTAAGTTGGATTCGGGCCACTCCTTGTTGGACGAGGTAGAAGACAAATTGGTTTACATAGTCTGTGTTATTATATATATAGAGAGAGATGGGCAGGCATGACTGACAACATAAATAAAATGACTCCTTCCAGATAAAGAGGATGACATACTGCAAAAAGGTCAATGTCGGTCAAGTTCACCGCCTACTGAAAAAAAAAAAAAAAAAAACACGTATGTACATCCATGTGTTTACTCGGTAATTGCAGAGTCATTTTCAAAACGATTTCTCTTGTCCATTAGACAGATTAAACCTACATTCAAGGAGATGGACTAGAGATCCCTTTTTTTATGTCTTTAATGTAGGTTTTATTTAAAAGGATTGCTGTATCAGCTGCATTAATTTTGTAGAGAGTCTTCTCTCTTTTCCTTATCAAGGATTTCTCAGTGTTGCTAAAACTGGCAAGCAACTTGCTAAAGGGATCGTCAAATGCAGTGGAGTCATTTTTTTAATTATATTTATTACTGCAACTATTACAAGTTGTTCTCTCTCTCTCTCTCTCTCTCTCTCTCTCTCTCTCTCTCTCTCTCTTGACGTGACTTTTCGCCCAGAATGTAGGTTCAGTTATGTTTAAAAATAAAGGAAGGGTGTAAGTTCAGTTATGTTGTAAAAAGAACCCTTCCCTCTGTTACATTTGTATTGATGATGGGAATGTTCGTATATGCATACATTTCCATTTCATGTAGGCTGCGTCCATAAATAGTCGTTACATCAGTGATTATCAATGTATGCCATGTGTCTACGCAAACACTTTTAATTATTTATGTGTGTTATGTGTCTACTCGTGAATTATATCCTACCCATTTTTTTTATTCAGCTTTCTTAAGTGCTATTCTCACTTCCCGTCGTATCGTACTCATCTTTGTTGTACTCACGGATACAGTCCGAATTCTCTTTCTCCAATCGAGACGCCCATCTATATCTTAATAGTCTCCTCAATCAAGTAATGGACTTGAATACCTCCATCCACTCCTGTTTTCAAGTTTTGCATTCATAACTCCTAGCGCAGATTCCATCCTTTATTAAGTTGGAACAGCTAGAAGGCAGACTCACTTTTCTAGACGTCTCTAGTTTCGTCCTTTGAGTAGGTGGGACAAATTACACTTGTAATTCTGCTTTCGCTCCTACCAAGCGTCATTTTTGGTTTTTAGTATTATTATTACTTCGACGAAATAAAGTCATAAGGTTCACTTGACTGAGGATGAACCTGGGACAAGGTACGAAAAGAAAAGTTTAATATTCATTAAAGACCATCAACTATCACATGCTATATCATTGTGGACCTGCAACCATTATTATAATTTTCGACACGGAAAACTGTGCCCACCATTATTATTATTTTTTTTTTTTTTTATCACAGTCCTCCAATTCGACTGGGTGGTATTTATATTGTGGGGTTCCGGGTTGCATCCTACCTCCTTAGGAGTCCATCACTTTCCTTACTGTGTGCGCCGTTTCTAGGATCACTCTCTTCTGCATGAGTCCTGGAGCTACTTTGGCCTCTAGTTTTTTCAGATTATTATTATTATTATTATTATTATTATTATTATTATTATTATTATTATTATTATTATTTCTTGTATCCCTCACTATTGAGTTTAATGATTGCTATCTCTCTCAGCCCTTATCTTTACCCCACCAGACTCCATGACTACGTGTCCTTGCTATAAGTCTTGCTAACCCACCCCTCAAGACCTTGGTCTCACCAACTTATTCTACAACAATTAGCTTCATCTTTGTAAACATGTCTGTATGAATTAATTTATTCTCATGGGTATTTTATCCAGGGACGAATCACTACACTAACAAATATTCTTCTCCAGTATTCTAATCATAATGATAATCACATTAGTAATTCTCAACAGCCTTCAATAGTAAATTAAAACTGTTGGCTTTGGCTATAAGTGACTTTGATCTCTTCAATATCCTGTATTTCCCACACAGTATCAGTTCATCTATAGATTGTTCTGGTGGACATATATACATGTGTTATATATATATATATATATATATATATATATATATATATATATATATATATATATATATAGATATATAAGTATATACATTATATATATATATATATATATATATATATATATATATATATATATATAGATAATATAAGTATATACATTATATATATATATATATATATATATATATATATATATATATATATATATATATATATATACATATATATATAATATATATAATATTTCGTTCAAGACAAAATACAAAAGATTGAACGTCCCAAAGAGTGGTCTCTTCCATCTTCAGGCGACAAGCACGAAATCAGACCTTCTCTCAATAATTTCTCGCCGAGAAAATCCGTATTGTGTGTTGAGAATATATATATATATATATATATATATATATATATATATATATATATATATATATATATATATATATATATATATATATATATATATATATATATATATATATGTATGTAGTATATATATATTTGTGTGTGTGTGTGTGTAACTTGATGGCATGGACCAAGACTTACACGTACAATAGTACAACTGCTTACATTTTTAAAATCATATTTTTTTTTTAGATGTCAAATTTAATTGCGTGATCCTGTTCTTTGGATTTCGAGGTTCGTGGAAATCTGGTTAAATTCATGGTCTTCAAAATCCCAGGTCCTGGTCGTGGCGTCCCACTGCCATGGGTTCATTGAAGCTGAAAATTTATCTGATTTTTTTTTATTAGAGAACGATTTTATAAAAATAACGTGCTTCCTGTATTGAAATAATATTATATTTATATACGAATATATATATTCAAATTCAATTCAAATTCAAATTCAAATTCTTTATTTCAGCTGTAGAGACCATATGCAAAATATTACGATAAAATTAATAATTATATACAAATATATTAGGAATAAAACAAAAGGTCTAAACACAGAAAATGGTGTTTAGACCACTCTTTAAAAAAACTAATGATTTTTTAAAAACTATCACTGTTAAAAATTGCCACAAATTAAGCGGTTTTTTTAACTCTTTAATCTTTGTAAGAAGTTTCCAATACATTTTCTCACTAATTCATCAAATGTTGGTGGGATTCCTAAAGAAACAAAGTGTCCACTTACTCTCGAAAACCTTTCTATTCCCATCAGGTACCTAAAAGAGTCATTTTAACATACCTTAAGTTTCGTTGGGTTTCCTTTTTACATTCATTGCCAGAGGTACAATACAGGGAAGTGTATATATATAGATATTATTATATATATATATATATTATATATATATATATATATATATATATGAGTGTGTTTTATGCGTATTCATATTTGAGTGAAATTCCTTTGCACTGTTCGGCAGCGTTTGGTAAAAGGTATCAGACGACAAGCTTCGGGGACAGAGCCTTTATTTAGTTCTCAATATGCTCACATTCACAACTCATGACACAACGCTGAATCAGGATAACGAAATCTAATATTTTGTCAGAGACAAAACAAATCCTGTTGAAGTGAGATTCAGGAAAGTTCGCTCGCACTGCTCAGAACATTGACGCGAGACGAGTGAAATTTATCACAGCTCGAAACAATTTTGGCATGAAGTGACGGGAAAAGCTGACGCTGCTGAACATATTTTGAGATAAATTGAGGCAGAGTCGACAAGATACAAAATGTTGTGACGTGAAATGGGGAATACCCGACTGTTTCAGGTAGGTTAACAGGAGTTCAGGAGGAGCTGGTACTTCTGAAGACCTTGGACGCGAAATGAATAAAAATAAAAAATGTGAACTGCTAAAATACATGTTTGACGTGTAATGTGGATACGTTATGCTGCCCCAAGACGTTTTAACGAGGAATGAAGAAAATTTGGGACTGACCGCAGTCCAAGGAGTATAGCTGTCTCAGAAATGGCCGAAAGTATCTTAAATCTTGACTGAACAATGTGGCCAGGTTAGGGCACAATGCCTTAGGTAAGGTTAAGTTCATGGAGGGTTAGTTAAAGATGTATTCTGTTTCTCTACGATTCTTAGCAAAAACACTTATTACTCCCGGTCTGCAGCGGCTCCATGATAGACCTACTACTCATGGCATTCTGATATGAGGTGAGGAAAAGGTGCCGTTTCTGAAGACATTTTCATTTATTTATTTTTTTTTTTTTTTTTTTACATCAGGTGAGGATTATTAGACACCTCGTAAGGTGGATAGTGCCGTCTCTAGGCATTATTTAAGGTTCGTTGCAGCGTCCCTTCGGCCCCTAGCTGCAACCTCTTTCATTCCTTTTGCTGTACATCCATTCATATTCTTATATATTTCTTTCCAATCTCTCCTATCAATTGTTTCACAGAGCAACTGCTTTGAGGTTTTCCTCCTGTTACACCTTTCAGACCTTTCTAGTCTTTAATTCCCTTTCGGCCCTGAGTGACCTCATCTTCCATTCCATTCCTAAGCAGGCATTTTGATATATGATGAAGGAAAGATGCTCGAGACGTTGGGTCTCGAGGCAATGGAAAATTGACAAAGTACGACGAGACACGATGACTCGAGATAATGTAATGCTGACGCAGCACGAGATGTGTCAAAAGAAAATAAAGAAAAGCTGTAAAGGAAAAGCTGATATTGCTCCAGAAATGCTGACAGAGGTGGAAGTGGCAAAGCTGACATTGCTTCAAGACAAGTTGAGATAGAATGATAAACTTTTAAGGCTTGCTGAGAACAGACAGTGGTAATATCTTGGAAAAAAAGAAAGAAAAAAAGGATACGGACATATGATACGAAGCCTTAAAGATGATGACATCAGAAGTTTATGCCGACTTCTCGACATATATTGAATTAGGTTTGTGTGAGGTGGTTGCGGTTAAGAGATGACAGAATATCTTATTATACAGAGTAGATGCCCAATGGTTCCCGGACTATACAGAGTAGATATCCCATTGATTCCCGGAGTATTCAGAGTTGATGCCCAATAGTTCCCGGACTATACAGAGTAGATACTCAATGATTCCCGGACTATACAGAGTAGATACCCAATGATTCCCGGACTATACAGAATAGATGCCCAATAATTCCCGGACTATACAGAATAGATGCCCAATAATTCCCGGACTATACAGAATAGATGCCCAATGGTTCCCGGACTGTACAGATACCCAATGATTCCCGGTGTATTCAGAGTTGATGCCCAATGGTTCCCGGACTATACAGATTAGATACTCAATGATTCCCGGAATATACGGAGTAGATACCCATTGATTCCCGGAGTATTCAGAGTAGATCGCCAATGATTCCCGGACTATACAGATACCCAATGGTTCATGGACTATACAATGATTCCCGGACTATAGATACCCAATGATGCCCGGACTATAAAGAGTAGATACCCAATGGTTCCCGGGGACTATACAGAGTTTATATACCAGTGATCCCAGATTCCCAGAATTTAGATACCCAAAGGGTTCCCGGCTATACAGAGTAGATACCCGAGAATTCCCGGACTTCATTCTCCTCTACCAGTGTGGAGGCAGAGAATCGTGAAGACGTCTTCGTCTTTAAGACATCTTCCTCCATGTTGAAAATTAATTCTTCTTTCGCAGTTTTTAGTTTCCTATAAAAGAAAACTTTTGAGACGGCTATTTGTCTGTCCTTCCGGCTATTTTTGTCCGCCCTCAGATCTTGAAAACTACTGAGGCTAGAGGGCTGCAAATCAGTATGCTGATCATCCACCCACCAATCATCAAACACACCAAATTGCAGCCCTCTAGCCTCAGTGGCTTTTGTTTGATTTAAGGTTAAAGTTAACCATGATCGTATGGTGCCAGCAACAACAGGCCACCACTGGGTTGTTGCTGAGAGTTTCGTAGGCCGCGGCTGAGAGTTTCATACGGGATTATACGCATTATTTACTTGTTTAGATTTCGTCTAGTTGAATTTTTCGAAGCTTCATAAGCTATAGTAGATTCACATCAACCGTGCATTTGATGTCTAGGCCAGTACCTTACGACGCTCCTGATTGGCTGTTGATAAGCCAATCGCAGGACTGGAAACTCTCAGTCTCTCTCGAGAGTTCACATAGGCAGGATGTATATTCCACCTCTCCTGAAAGAACTATACCTCAGGAGAGGTGGAACGTAGATCTTACCCATGTGAACTCTCGAGAGAGACTGAGGAGAGTTTCCAGCCCTGTGACTGGCTTATCAACAGCCAATCAGGAGCGTCGTAAGGGACTGGCCTAGACGTCAAATGCACGGTTGATGTGAATGTATACTATAGACGGTTGAGTCCCGTCAAGAAGAGCTCCTCCGTGTGTTTATTTTGAGAGTTTGTTTCCCGCGTTCCTCTTCTTCTTCTTCTTCTTCTCCTTAATTAGCGAACCGAGTTCTGGCCTAAGTGGTCATTGGCAGACGAAGCCAGAACTTTCTCTTTTGGATGACCCGTTTTCATTCATGGGCATTTTTCATTCGGGAGCCTTCGGTCTGCGCTTATTTCATTCCCTCCATTTGTCTCTTGTTTTCGCTTACTCGGGGAGGAAGCCTGCAAGCTAATTTTGTTGTTGTTGTGATGTTGCTGTTCTTGTTGGGTGGTTAGGAAAGGTCTATGGAAGAGCCTAAAAAGGCCTAAAAAAAAAGGTGTTTCGCGTTGAGTTAAAGGTACAGGAATTTTAGAATAGGATATTTATGATTTATTTATTAGAATTACTTCTAAGAAAATATAGCATATTAATTTTAAAATTCGCTGGTGAAAGAACGCGGCCCGAGTAAACTGGAGGTCGGATCACGCCTTGTTATTTCTGACTTAGT
>NC_061088.1:85975210-85987710 GCF_015104395.2 Macrobrachium nipponense | reverse complement strand
GAGAGAGAGAGAGAGAGAGAGAGAGAGGCAATGCAGTATGAAATGGCTCGACTGACAAAGGATCTGCAGGTGTGTAGGCAGATCTGTCTCAATGGGAGGAGATAATGCAAGTCTGAGGCAACTCACAACCCTGAACGGAGGTGAAAATGAGCGAGAGAGAAAGAGAGAGATATTAATTCTCCTAACTAAAGTTTATATAGACATATATAATGTATATGTATATATGCATGTATGTATATATAAAGGTATAAGCCACGAAGGAAAGTGAAACACTGGAGTAGCTGCAAGATCTTTCAACTCACGTCCTTTACTTAGCAGACCGACTGACATACATGAGAAACTGGGATGACAAGGAAGGATAAAATTTAAGAGGTTTACAAAAACTTTTTAAATGTGCCCATGTTTATGCTTGTTTGAGGTTACTCATTCTCCAGGTTTGGTTTGATTCTATGTACTAATCTCCTTATAATCCCTATCTGTCACTTATACGACCCTTCCTTGTTCTCTTAGTTTCTCATATGTCACTCGGTCTGCTAAGTAAAGGACGTGAGTCGAAAGATCTTGCAGCTACTCCAGTGTTTCTCTTTCTTCGTGGCTTATACCTTTATATATACATTTATGAAGTTCCAAGTTGTTTACATTCTAAGACAATATACAGCCAAGCTGAAGTCCTCAGACACCGAGCTCATGACGGCAAATGATTGATGACATGCAGTCATCAATCATGTAACTTGAGGACAATTGATAATTTCTGGTGTCGGGGAGATCTTGTAATCAATCAGTCTGCCGGAAGACTTTGAAAGCAAGATGCCAGATACCCATAAGTCAGCTGGAAGACACACACTGGGTATTTGGCACCTGAAGATGATATCCATCTATCAACTGGGGGGGACGATGAGCTTGAACGAAAGTGAAAGGTAACGAAACTAACTAAAAAGGTGATAAATTGTGATATATTCAGCGACGTTACTCGAAATCATATTTAGTATTATTCCATATTCAATATGTGAAGGTGACACTGACTGGATTATCACCCTAAGAAAATGAATGATTGGCCAGTCAGTTGAAGAATGACCCAGAATTTGAAATAAAGTTAAACGAGTGTTATCTATTTTACCCTTGCAATAATTTTCGTTCATCTGATTTTTAATCTTAAAAAAAGCGCGCAGTCGAGATTTCTGTACAGCGTATAATGCTGTAAGAAACTTTCACCCACGTTCATCGCTAACTTTAACCTTAAATAAAATAAAAGCTGCTGAGGCTAGAGAGCTGCAATCTGGTATGGTTGATGATTGGAGGGTGGATGATCAACATGCCAATTTGCAGCCCTTGAGCCACAGTAGTTTTTAAGATAGATATGTATTTCAAAACTGCAATGCAAAATGAAATTGGATGATCATCATCGTAAGTGAACTGACTATTATATAGTATATATATATATATATAATATATATATATATATATATATATACGTATATTATATAGTATATATATATATATATATATATATATATATATATCTTTATTCTGTACCAATGAAAATGTGCAATTTTCTTGTTTATTAAGAATTGAAAGACCCAAACACCTTCCTCAAAGACAAACACTTCTGTCCCCCTAATCAGTATGATCTAGAATACCAAATCTCTTCATTAAGTCATCTTAAATTACTTTTCATTCAACGGGGAAATGGTCCCCACCGTTTCCAATAAGCAAAGCGTCATCAAGTTGACTGATTCGCTAATTGAGTTTTCTGGGGCGTCATAAACTCAGTGCCTCGGTTCGGCTGAGTGAGGATTGAGCTCTTGACTGATAGTTGAGCTCTTTCCGCGTCACAGCCTCGCCGTTTTCGGGCTGACTATCGGGTGTCACAGGTTCAGTGGCCCGCGTCAGTTTCAACCGAGCGAGGACTATGATGTCGAGTTCAGTTTGATGGATACAAAGATGTGTTTTCCTCGCGAACATCTCAACGGTTATATTCAATAAGAGGTTTAGCGCTAAATGGCTCTGTGGGTCCCTGTGCCTGACTTTATGCTTAAATCACGTATTCCAATAGATTTAGAATGAAACTGTCCGTTTAAAGGCTCCCATACACTGAACGATTGTCGTTATCGACCGGCACACACACTATTCATACAGTGTGAACGATCTCCGCACTGATTTCAGTCTGAACAAAAATTTTGCCTCGTGAAGACATGGCATCATCTCTAGAAGAGACGCGCTCGATAGCGTTATATCGGCAGACAAACCTAGTATACATTGAACGATCTGTTTATGGCAGACTTGAGTGGCAAGCCAGCAACCTGGTCGTGACAGATTCCCGCTGAGATCGCTCAGACACGAAGCTCCGCCCACTTTTGCATTCAGACAAGCCCATACACAGTTTTTGCGAACGATACAGGCAGTCGTTCAGACAATCGTTCAGTGTATGGGGGGAGGGGGCCTTAATTCGTAGTTTTCTGTGATAATAATTGTTGCATCTGAATACCACCCTTCCTGAATTCTCGTCCACAACTGCCTCATTCACTCTTGAACTTTCTAAGCTATTTTTGTGCCCCGTAGGGAGTTCTAGGTACTGCCATCAGTGCACCTCACGCCGTGCTCTGTAGGCATTACTTATCTAAGGTTCCTTGCCGCGCCCCTTCTGCCACTAGGTGCGACACCTCTCATTCCTTTTACTCTACCTCCGTTCATATTCTCTCTCTCTCTTCCATCTCACTTTCCCCAGGCCTCTCCTAACCATTGTTTCATAGTGCAATTACTTCGAGGTTTTCCTCCTGTTACGCTTCTAAACCTTTCAGTTTCCCTGTCAGCAGTGAATGACCTCATAGGACGCAGCGATTAGTATTTGGACTAAATTTTATATTCCAGTTCCAATTCCTATAGGAATCTTCTGGGAAAATGAACAAGCAGAGAAATTCACAGGCTTTTATATAATATCATCAGTCCACCATCACTGACTCCGGTAACAACGAATAAGACGTGATCGCTGACACAAGCACTGACGTTTGAACTAAGCACTGATGTTTTATGAACGTTTGCGATCATGATGTGTCTGTTTATGATGTTTCCTTTCATCTTCTTCTTTCGCTCGGAGTCTTCGGCGCCGGGCAAACAAGAACGCCCATCTCAAAAGCCTTTTTCGGGGGCTTAAGGCTCAACGACCTTTTTTGTGAGTGGAGTACCTGTGGGTGAAAGCTTTATTGTTGCCGCGCAAATAAAGCTTGGATCCTTTTATTTTTTTTCATCTTTTCTTTTAGGTTTTCTTCTTCGTATTTTGAAGCTTGAACGACCTGGAAGTTAAAGCGGACCGGAATATCACAGCTTTAATTTTTTTTTTCTGTTCGAGATTATTATAATTATTGTCAGTATTATCATCACTAAGTCAGAATTCGCCCACATACAAGAATTCGTCCGCAATTCTGAACTCGCCCTCATACAAGAATTCGCCCATATTAAAAGAATTTGCCCACATACGAGAATTCGCCCACAATTCCGAATTCGCCCACAAGTCAGAATTTGCCCACATATAAGAATTCGCCAACAAGTCCGAATTCGCCCCGTAGGGGGGTAGTCCCCTCAGTGGACCTCATGCGGCGCACTGTGGGCATTATTTAAGGTTCTTTGCAGGGTGCCTTCCTTAGGCCCTTAGCTGCAGCCACTTTCATTCCTTTTACTCTACCTCCTTTCATATTCTCTTTCTTCATCTTACTTTCCACCCTCTCCTAACACTTGATGCATTGTGCAACTGCTTTGAGGTTTTCCTCCTGCTACACCTTTCAAACCTTTCAGGCCTGAATGACCTCATAGGTCCCAGCGCTTGGCCTTTGGCCTGGCGTCTATATTCCAATGTTGTATAGAGTAGCGCTGTTTGCCAAGTAAGAGTTGATTAGTTTTGTAGATGAGAAATAGAGAAATAAAGTCATCTTAATTAAATCCCACCACCTTTTGGCGTCGATGATCATATTGTTGTGATACCAGTTCAGGAGGCTTGAATTTATAACAATACAATTCATTGGTCTTGGCCTGCCACCTCGGTGGCCGCGAGTTCAATTCTCGGGCATTCCATTGAGGGGTCAGAGATGTGTATTTCTGGTGATAGAAGTTCACTCTCGACGTGGTTCGGAAGTCACGTAAAGCCATTGGTCCCGTTGCTGAATAATCACTGGTTCCGTGCAACGTAAAAACACCATACAAACAAAAAACAAACAAACATACATAAGGGAAGAAATGGTTCCCTTGCTACGTAATCTTACTGTCATCATCTGTTGATTCTGTTTGATAAGTTCCCTCGGCATTCCCCATCCACTTAAATGCTATGCTTAGCGTGAAACTACATTCGTGCCTCAGCGTTGAATTAATTAAGAGCTCTTGCATAGTTGCATTGCCTGCAACATGAATAATTTATGCAATATACTGCAAGGATTAAGCGTGCCTTTGTAGTAACTGCCGTCTGGAAGTGATGATAATTAATTCATTTCCTGTTTTGTTGGTGGAAAAAATTTGCTCGTGCGAATTTTTGGCATTGCTGGTTTGGGAGCCACATTTCCCAAAAGAGAAAAGAACGGAATACTGGAATTGGAAAGGAAAATTTTATTTCCTCCCTGTGCCTCTGTTTAAAGATGTTATTTTCTTTATTCAAGCTGATAAACGAGTTTGTATACAAATCTCGAATAGGATAAGTGGAAAAAGTATATATAAATGCAAGTATGTATTCATACAAAAGCTTGAAAAAAGCTTGAATAAATACGTTTGATTACCTGTAATATGTAGCTTCAAATTCATAATCTTACGAAAGTCTTAATTGTGGGGATTTTTATAAATCCTGGGTTCATTGTGTGTAACTTTTTTTTAATTCACCATGATTTATAATAACTATAATCGTATTCGGGAGCTCTTTTAACCTTGACCAAGAATTTCCAGATGTAGGTTTATAATCCGGAGCTCTTTTAATCTTTAGCAGGAATTTCCAGATGTAGGTTTATAATCCGCAGCTCTTTTAATCTTTAGCAGGAATTTCCAGAGGTAGGCTTATAATCCGCAGCTCTTTAATCTTTAGCAGGAGCTTTTGGAACCAGGTTCTGAACCTGGAGCCCTTTTAGGATCAAGGTTCATAAGCTGCAACTCTTTTAATCTTCATCAGGAGTTTTTGGTACCAGGTTCATAGCCTGGAGCCTTTTTAACCTTCACCAAGAACTTTAGGTCTTTCAATCTTCACCAGCACTTTTCAGAACAAGGCTTATAATCTGGAGCTCTTGTAACCCTTAGGAATTTCAGAAGAAAGGTTCATAATCTGTAGTTTTATTGATCTTCAGTTTCTAGATCCATAGATCTTAGCCTTTTGCTCTGAATCTCGCCCTGGAATTTACAAATCCAGAGTGAAATTGGTAACTGTTTTAATCTTTACGGATATCCAGATATGGGTTCATAATCTGCGCTTCCAGATCCAGGTTCATAATTCCTAGCTCTGAATCCGTAACAGCTTCCAGATGGAGGTTCATAATTCCTAGCTCTGAATCCGTAACAGTTTCCAGATGGAGGTTCATAATTCCTAGCTCTGAATCCGTGACAGCTTCCTGATGCTGGTTCATAAGTCCTAGCTTTTGATCCATAACAGCTTCCAGATTCTGGTTCATAATTTCCAGCTTTTAATCTGTAACAACTTCCAGATACAGGTTCATAATTCCTAGCTGTGAATCCGTAACAGCTTCCAGATGGAGGTTCATAATTCCTAGCTCTGAATCCGTAACAGCTTCCAGATGGAGGTTCATAATTCCTAGCTCTGAATCCGTGACAGCTTAGAGATGTTGGTTCATAATTTCCCCAGCTTTTAATCTGTAAACAACTTCCCACAAACAAAGGTTCAATAATTCCTAGATGTGGAATCCGTAACAGCTTCCAGATGGAGGTTCATAATTCCTAGCTCTGAATCCGTAACAGCTTCCAGATGGAGGTTCATAATTCCTAGCTCTGAATCCGTGACAGCTTAGAGATGCTGGTTCATAAGTCCCAGCTTTTGATCCATAACAGCTTCCAGATACTGGTTCATAATTTCCAGCTTTTAATCTGTAACAGCTTCTAGATACAGGTTCATAATTCCTGGCTCGCAGTCTGTAACAGAGTCCAGATGCAGAATCATAATTCCTAGCTCTTGATCTATAACAACTTCCAGATCCAGGGCTGATGTTCTTTGGCTCTGATCTTCTCTGGAAACTCCCAGTTCCAGGGGCCACAAACCTGCAGCTCATCCAGTCTTCACCTGACAGTTTGAACTGCCGGCGAAATTTCCATCCTCACTTTGCATCATCCGCTGCCCTCGTCGGGAATTTCTCAAGAGCTGGAAAACAAGGAAAGGGAGATGATGGAATTATGGATTAAATGCCCCGGGTTAAGCCCTCCCTTGACGTGTCATGTCTTTGGCATACCAACAGGGGTCACTTCTCCACACTTGGCGTGATACGGTAGCTTTAAGTTTTACATGATGAAGGTCGTTCTCGGTTCTACCAGCATACCCACCCCCCCTCCCCCCCCTCCCCCCCCCACACACACCTCCCCCTCCAGCTCCTCTTCCTCCTCCTCCACCTCCTCCTTTTCAGTGCTACAGGTCTCTCTCTCTCTCTCTCTCTCTCGCTCTTTCTCTCAGTAGGGATTTGATAAAGATTACGTCTTCTAATGCACTTGAATAGACTACTAATATCTCTCTCTCTCTCTCTCTCTCTCTCTCTATCTTCTCTCTCTCTACTCATCTCTCTCTCTCTCTCTCTCTTAATACAGAAAGGATGAGAAAATATTTTCGTCTTTCAATTCAGTTGATTACTTGCATTCATAATTCTCTCTCTCTCTCTCTCTCTCTCTCTCTCTCCTCTCTCTCTCTCTCTCTCTCTCTCAGTATAGAAACGATGAGCAAATATTTTCGTCTTTTAATTCAGTTGATAACTTGCATTCCTAAATCACCCCTCCCCTACCTGGCAACCACCCTACCCCCCCTTCTTCTCTCTCTCTCTCTCTCTCTCTCTCTCAGAGGAGCCCCCGGTGCAAGCTCTTTAATCCAATTGCCTTGTCTGCCCATCATGAGATATTCCTCCTCCTCCCCCTCCTCGGAGTCTCTCTCTCTCTCTCTCTCTCTCTCTCTCTCTCTCTCTCTCTCTCTCACCCCCTATAGAAACGATGAGCAAATATTTTCGTCTTTTAATTCAGTTGATAACTTGCATTCCTAAATCACCCCTCCCCTACCTGGCAACCACCCTCCCCCCTTCTCTCTCTCTCTCTCTCTCTCTCTCTCTCTCTTCTCTCTCTCTCTCAGAGGAGCCCCCGGTGCAAGCTCTTTAATCCAATTGCCTTGTCTGCCCATCATGAGATATTCCTCCTCCTCCCCCTCCTCGGAGTCTCTCTCTCTCTCTCTCTCTCTCTCTCTCTCCCCGGTTTCCCCCTTAAACAACAACAGCAGGAGCTCCCATTCTGTCTTTCCTCAGATGGGTCCTATAACAGGCTTAGCTAAGGAAGCCTCTCTCTCTCTCTCTCTCTCTCTCGGCAGATCTCGTCCCCGCCTTTTGTATATGTTTTCTAGAGTCCTGGTATCCTTTGCTTGCGTGTTTGTTTGTTTTCCTGTGTCGTTTTCGACGCATTTTGCGTGTTTGTTGTTTTGCCGTGTTCGTTGTCAACCCATTTTGCGTGTTTGTTGTTGTGGTGTGTCGGTTTCGGTGCTTTTTGCGTGTTTGTTGTTTTGCTGTGTTCGTTGTCAACCCATTTTGCGTGTTTGTTTGTTCTGCTGTGTTCTTTTCGGCCCATTTTGTGTGTTTGTTGTCCTGCTGTGTCGTTTTCGGCACATTTTGCGTGTTTGTTGTTCTGCTGTGTCGTTTTCGGCACATTTTGTGTGTTTGTTGTCCTGCTGTGTCGTTTTCGGCACATTTTGTGTGTTTGTTGTTCTGCTGTGTCGTTTTCGGCACATTTTGTGTGTTTGTTGTCCTGCTGGGTCGTTTTCGGAGCATTTTGCACGTTTACTACTCAGTTGTGTCATTTTTGTCGCAGTTTGCATGTTTGTTATTCTGCTGTATCGCTTTCGACGCATTTAGTATGTTATTTCTGCTTCGTCCTCTTGTGACACGTAATGCGTTTTTGTATCTCCACCTTCTGCGTGTTTATATCAAATTTTCTTAACATCTTTAAAGCATAAACTCATGCAGGTCTTTAGCCAAGAGAGAGAGAGAGAGAGAGAGAGAGAGAGAGAGAGAGAGAGAGAGAGAACGTTGGGGTTAACGCCCCCTTATTTTAAAAAAATTGAAATTCATAGTAAATCTCAGCTGGCGAATGCAAGCAGAAATTGTTCTAATATTAGCGCTATCAGGGGCCTGACATTCAGCAGAGAAGGCTCGGTTATAACACGTATATGAGAATTTTTTTTTTTTTTTTTTTTTTTTTTTTTTTTTTTTTTTTGTAATTTAAATTGCCCAGTCTTATTTTAAATTAAACCAGGAAACGGGCGTTTTATATCTCCTTTTTTTTTATCTTTTTTATTAGTTACTGCCGTTTATCCGCTGTGCCTTCCATCCATCCAGTGCTTTGAAAAGCGTGTATTTATTCATCCTCACTTCGCGTATCGATGCATTTTTTTTTTCCAATCAAGGCCTTGCTGTTTTATTACTTCATTTTGTTCGTCTGTTTTTTTTTTTTTTTAGTGTGTGTGTGTGTGGATTGAATTTCAGATTCTGTTTGTACGCGAGAGATTTTACAGGCTGGTTTTTGAAGGGGAAGAAGGGATATATATATATATATATATTATATGATATATATATATATATATATATATATATATATATATATATATATATATATATAAATATATATATATATATATATATATATATTGTTATTGTCTTGGAGTAGTGTTTATTATTTATTATCCAAATAAATCGTTGATTTTTTTTCAACACTGTTATCTAAGCATATAAGAATGAAAACTTCGGTAATGCGTATATTATTATAAGAATATTTAGAATTATAACCTCAACAGTGTTGAGCGCTAATACATTTCAAACGTAGGTAATTTATATATATAAAAGAATATTCCTCGTCAGTGCACCTTATGCGATACACCGTAGGCATTACTTAAGGTTCTTTGAAGCATCCCTTCCTTTTTACTGTACCTCCGTTCATATTCGCTTCCTTCCATCTTACTTTCCTTAACCTAGTAGTTATTTCATAGTGCAACTGCTTTGAGGTTTTCCTCCTGCAACGCCTTTCAAACCACTTTACTGTCAATATCCGTTTCAGCTACCAAATGACCTTATAGGTCCCAGAGCTTGGCATCTGACTTAAATTCTATATTTAAATAAGAATAATAGGTGTTGGGATCCTAATCTGATCAGTAGGCTTTTAGAAGCCGGTTAATCAGTATAGAGATATTGATTATAATGATCGAACACGTAAGCTCATTATTATTGCAGACCGCCAGGCTGTTTGAAACAGCTGATTCTTATCAGCATACGAATTATTGACTTTTATAATCCCAGCATTGTAGGCTGTCAGGACATTTTAAACATCAGTAGTGATCGATATGGTAATATCGATATTTCAACCCCATTATTTAGAACTTGACAACTATTTGGAATCACTAGCGGATTCAGAAAAAATCCATATGGGCCCACTAATTTTCATATATATATATATAATATATATATATATATATATATTATATATAAATTATTTATTATTGTTGTTTGTTATTCTAATTTCCTCAAAATTGAATTATTTCTATAATAGATTTAAATTTTTTTCCACATTTCCATACTTCTCATTTCTGTTATTATCATCTATCCCCATCCCCCATTATTATTTTGTCATTATTTTTTTATGGGAGGGGGCACGTTGCCCAGGTCCCCCCCACCCCCCCCCCCCACCTCAAACCCCCCAACCCGTCCCCTGGATCGGCTAATGTCTGGAATAATCTGGAAATACTAGAGGTAACGAATCACGGTGAACCTTTTCTCTCCCCAGTGGAGGAGACGCCCCCCAACCTCACCTCCCCCACGGCCACTATGTTCGTATTATTGTCCCTTTCAATGGAAGACGCCTCTGGGGAAAAAGTAATCGTGTTCATGCTTTCACATTGTCCAACAAAGGAGAGATTACCGGTTTATTTCACTGTACGTTACTTCTCTCTAAGTAAGAGTTTCCCATCTAGTGAGCGGGGCTGTTATATCCCCTGCTGAGTTTACTTGTACTTATATTTTTTCCTCATAAGTTTTTAATACTTTTTTAATTTCATTGCACTGCTTTTGTAAGCCTTTATTTTTTTGTTCAGCATTTGTTTCATTGCATGTTATTTTTTGCCAGATGTTTAAGTGTGATTCTGATATCAGTTCATAAGTCTCTCTCTCTCTCTCTCTCGTCTAGTACTTAAATTTTAGTGTCAATGCCATCTTTAAAATTATTTCCTCTCTCTCTCTCTCTCATCTAAATATTTAAATTTAAGTGTCTGTGCCATCTTTAAATTATCCTCTCTCTCTCTCTCTCTCTCTCTCTCTCTCTTTCGTTGCTGTCTCTCTGTATGGTCACGGTTTGAAGAGCTCCTCTTTAAATGGATATTTTTCGTGGTTATAATGGTGGCTGGCATAGAATGGTGCTTAATTCTTGAATTTGAATGTGCAGTGACAATGATAGTGGTATAGTGTTTACTTACACCTAATGTGAACATAGTTAATATAGCAATTCAAAACTGTTAAATCTGAGTAAGAGACCCCTGCACAAATTTTTCCTTTGCCGCGCATGCGCAGTAAACACCTTATGACGTCAAGATTCTAAAATGGTGATGTTTCTCTCGAATACCGAATATCGTTTCTTGATATCTTAAAATACTGAAGCTATTATAGTGTTCATCTTACAAAAAAAATAAATACTTAAATAAAGAAATTGAAATATGTATCCAGACATTGGTAATGAAGTAGGAGAAGAAATGAGGAGAGGAAGCAGAGAGAGAGGCAATCCTCTTTTATCGTCACTGAACAGTCCTTCACGGCAAACACTTGCCAGATACACAAAAAGCGAACTACAAAAGCACTGCAGTCAACTAGGACTAAGAGGTATTTGGACGAATAAAAATGCCTTAATTGATAAACTAATGGAGCATTATAAAAATATTGGAGAGAATCATCCATCGCATGCTCCCAGTCAAGAAAGAGACCGTGAATCACAGATATCAAACCCGGCACAGTTATATGAAAGGTTTGAAACTTTTGTTAGAGAGACAGAAGACAATTTCTATGTTATAAATAACTCTTTAGCCGATAAGGAGAGAATAATAGGAGAACTACAAACTAAATTATTCCTTGCTGAAGAAAAAATCAGACATCTACAAGAAAGCCTTCAAAATAAGTACGGATCACGTCCCTCTGAAGCCATCACTCCTCCATTAAGTGGAAAAATGTATTACTTATTGGAGATTCTTGTCTAAAGGAAGTTAAGTCTAGTGACCTTCAAGATAGTGTCATGGTAAGAACCCTACCAGAAGCAAATATGGACCTACTAAAATCTTGGGTAATGGAAAAGCTGGAACATTCACCTAACGAATGCGTCATTTATTGTGGAACTCAGGATCTACTCGTCGAGGATATTACAGTGGAGGGAATTATCGACAATCTGGGCACCGTTATTGCTGAACTCAAAGAGAAAAATCAAGAAATAGAGGTAAAGGTCTGTGAGCTTGTACCATCAATGAAAACAAATAATTTACCTGAAAGAATAACCGAATATAATACCAAAATGGAAGAATGGTGTAATAAAAATGGAGTTACGTTGATTAAAACACAAAAATTCTTCAAGCTAGGAACTGGCGATCTAGATATAACTGTTTACGATGCCCAAAATGATAAATGCTATGATTTACTTAATAGAGTAGGTGCTATTAGATTGTTAGATGCTATTTCCTCTGTATGCTTAGATAACTTTGTTTGTTCCAGCTGGAAAGCTGTCAAATCAAATTTATGTAGTTTTAACAATAATATCTTCTCAGGCCTAATACTATGGAAGATGTGAGTACAGAATTGTTGGCAAATCGAGTGAAAAGGGGAAGAAATATAACAAGGCCCCAGCAAAATAAAAACAAGTACTTTAGGAACGAGAACCTCTCTCTCGAGTGGGATATGCCAATTCTCAAACGTGTTCTAGATATGATAATGATAGTAATGGCTCAGGCTATACTTATAGAAATAACAAAATTGGTAACTATAGTAATCATCTTAATACTAGAGGTAATAGATATGGCTGCTATAACTGCGGTGAATTCAATCACCAACAATCGAACTGCAGATTTTGATCATAAACTAAGATGTAACATATGTTATGAATTTGGTCACAAAAGTAGATTATGCGAACAAAACCCCAACTACTAGGATCTTGGCCAGGAAGATGGTGCCGACAGGAAGACTTCTCCTAGATTCAGTGATATGTTAACGGTAGTAAATATTAATGCCCAATCCTTGTTGAGTCATAAACTTGAAATAGAACTT
>NC_061088.1:85957749-85970249 GCF_015104395.2 Macrobrachium nipponense | reverse complement strand
ATGGTCTCATTCAAGTATACGCTTTTCAAACCTGTTCACAAGTGCGCCATACATTATTAAGCAGATTTAGCACTCTTTGATATCCGGGCTTGGAATAGAATGGAGAAACTTGGAAGGCAAGAGAGAGGAAGAAGTATTGTTCGAATAAGAGCAGAAATCGAATTTAACAGGTTCTCGGTTGATGGGAAAAACAGACACCATTTTAATTAAAATTACTGTTTACTGTCATCTTCGTGTTGATATCTCCCAGTTGTGTATATATATGTATATATAAATGTCATGGTGATATATGTATGTATATATAAGTGAATACCACAGGAAAATCATAGGCAGATAGTTAATACCAACTGCTTTCGCCTTTATTCAGGCATTTTTTTTTTTGTGCTTCGACAATGCCAGATTTTTTTAATTATATATATATATATATATATTATATATATATATATATATATAATATCTATATATATACACACACATTATATATATAGATTATATATATATTAAATAAATATATATATATATATACATATAATATATATATATATGTATATATATATATATACATATAGATACATATATACTATATATATATATATATATATAGTATATATATATATATATATATATATATATATATATATATATATGATGAAGAGCAAATACCTGACGCAGGTAATTGCGTAGCACTGAAAAGCCATTAGGAACGTAACATGCGCACATAAACGAGCGTATCAGTGTTTCGCAAATCATGTCCGTCTGAGAGAGAGGGAGAGAGAAAGTGTGTGTGTGTGTACATAAACGGACAGCTACAACAACAAATAAATTACGTGACAAAACAGCATCATAAATATCGTACTTTGAAACGGGGGCCAATCAAAGTGATTGCCGTAATGACTTTAATAACAGATGTTTTATAGAACAAAGGTGAAAGAAAATGTCAAAAATATTGAGCTCACGAGGGGACGAAATGCCAAAGGACGATGTGACAGAGAGAGAGAGAGAGAGAGAGAGAGAGAGAGAGAGAGAGAGAGAGAGAGAGAGAGAATGCTTTCATGCATTCTTTTGTTGATGACATACCGGGGCCGTTTTATTCCAATCAAAATTAACAACACCTATTATCAATTACGGGAAATGTAATTAAATGCAAAGCTTTTGAGCAATTCGTTAATAACAGTTTCCTGGAATAATGATCAAAGGAAAAAAAACGTAGCTGACGAAAATAGAACCCTAAAAGGAATAAATCATCTATTATAAATTTATATAAAAGCATGATGATGATGATGATGCGCCATGAGAGACGTTTTATCATAATTAAATTAGCAGAGTGACGAATATTAAATGGTTAAATGTACCCAGAGACTGGACCTTCCCGATATATGAGAAAAAAAAAAAACCCTTCTTGATCGGCTCCAGGATCCGGATCTCTTACAGATTTAATCAAAGCGTTCTCGGACCACACCTCCATAAACCTTCGCTGGATCGTCGGATGGATCCGTATTCTCATCCAGATTTAATCAAGTTCTTGGACCACACGTCCATAATCCTTCTGGATCGGCTCCAGGATCCGGATCTCATCCAGGTTTAATCAAAGCGTTCTCAGACCACACCTCTATAAACCTTCACTGGATCGTCGGCAGGATCCGTATTCTCTTCCGGAATTAATTAAAATGTTCTTGGACCACACCTCTATAAACCTTCTGGATCGGCTCCAGTAACCGGATTCTCATCCGGATTTAATCAACATGTTCTTGGACCACACGTCCCATAAACCTTTGGATCGGCTCAGGATCCGATCTCTACCAGATTATAACAAGCGTTCTCACCACCCCCACCCCCATGGAAACGCTTCACTGGATCGTCGGCAGGATCCTTATTCTCTTACAGATTTAATCATGTTCTTGGACCACACGTCCATAAAGCTTCTGGATCGGCTCCAGGATCCGGATCTCTTACAGATTTGATCAAAGCATTCTCAGACCACACCTCCATAAACCTTCACTGGATCGTCGGCAGGATCCTTATTCTCTTACAGATTTAATCATGTTCTTGGACCACACGTCCATAAACCTTCTGGATCGGCTCCAGGATCCGGATCTCATCCAGATTTAATCAAGGCGTTCTCGGACCACACCTCCATAAACCTTCACTGGATCGTCGGCAGGATCCGTATTCTCTTCCGGATTTAATGAAAATGTTCTTGGACCACACGTCCATGAACCTTCTGGAATCGGCTCCAGGATCCGGATCTCTTACAGATTTAATCAAAGCGTTCTCAGACCACACCTCCATAAACCTTCACTGGAACGTCACCAGGATCTGGATTCTCATCCGGATTTAATCAACATGTTCTTGGACCACACGTCCATAAATCTTCACTGAAACCACTCCAGAATCCAGATTTTCATCCGGATTTAAACAACAAGTTCTTAAACCACACGTCCATAAACTCTCACTGAAATCCATCCGTAAAGTTCCGATATATTTTGCCGAAGAGACAAACAGGCGAAATTTAACAAGACCACAGGTGAATGCATGAACCTCCGTCCCTGAGAGAGAGAGAGAGAGAGAGAGAGAGAGAGAGAGAGAGAGAGAGAGAGAGAGAGTAAACATTTACCTGGTGTTGAGCAAAAACATCAGAAAAGAAAAAATTCAAATGGCAATGTGTTGATATGAAGGAAACATAACATAAGTCCAATTTTTAATATTGTTATGACGAAGACGAGGATTAGTGTAAGAATATTTATACATTGAGATCGACGCCAGTTGCTCGAGTGAATGAATAAAAAGGAGATATAAGAAGATTACCTGTGGCAAGGAGAAGGAGGCTCCTCAGATGTTGCCTCGTGGAAAACGATTCCCTGGCCCCCACCCCTCGAAAGGGCGCCTCTGCGGGGGGTTAGGGGAGGTCTTAATTTTTTCTAGGAAGGGAATCGAAGAGGAGGAGGAGGATGAGAATAAGAAAAGGAGGAGGAGGAGAAAAAACAGGAGAAGAAGAAGAAGAAGAGGAGGAGGAGAAAAGGCAGGAGAAGAAGAATAAGAAAAGGGGAAAACAGGAAGGAATGGAAGGAAGGAAGGCAAAGAAGGCAAAAGAAAAAAGGAGGAGAAGGAAGAGGAGGAAGGAGGAAGGAGGATCAAGAAAAGGAGGAAAAGAAAGAAGAGGAGGAAGGAAAAGGAAGAAGGAAGAACAAGAAAGAAAGAAGAAGAAAGGGGAAGGAAGGAGGAGGGAAGAAGAAAGCTTGCTAATGGAGGAAAAGGAGGCGAGCGAGTGGGAGAGCGGGGGGGGTGGCGGGGGTGCCCACAACCACCTACACCTCTCTCCAAAACCACCCGGCCTCCTTAAAAAAAAGTGTTTGCAATATTCGCGGCGAAAAATTGAGATGCAAAATAGGCGAAGGCAATATTGGGAAGATATATCCTCCTTGTTAGGAGAAGAGCTGGCATCCCAGATCTCGCGCTGCGCGTCGTCGTCGTCGTCTTCTTCTTTTCCTTTAGGGATATTTTCGAAAAAGGGGAGAATGTGTGTTCCTCCCTGGGATTTTATTTTCCCGAGTAGGGGAAAGGAAAGACTTAGGTGGGGGGGGGGGTGGGGTTGGGGAAGGGGAAGGGGGCGGCATTCCCTCGTTTGCGTCGTGCTTTCAAACAGGCGACTCGATCGGGGATGTGCCTATGAATGAATGCTTGTAAGTTTATATTACGTGTATACTATACAAAAAGATTATATATATATATATATATATATATATATATATATATATCTTATATACATGTTTATATATAATATGGTATAAGGATATAATATATTTATTGATTATGTATATATATATGTGTTATATATCATATACATTATATATTTATATATATATATATAATATATATATATATATATATAATATATATATATATATATATATATATATAAGCATACACATATCTGACTATATATATTTATTGATTTATGTATATATATATGTGTGTGTATATATATTCATATACATTTATATATACACAATATTATATATATATATATATATATATATATATATATATATATATATATAGTATACACAGAAGCTGACTACTATATACATATCATGATATATATATATATATATGTATACATATACATATATAAACTTAAAACACGTTCCAGTGCATAAACATACGCGACGAATGTCAATATCCATCTTAATCGTCGTGAGTTATCGATAAATCTTCGATGCAACGGAATTCTCAACTTCAAAGACATTCACCAGAGATTCAGATTTCGCTCTTTCTCCAAAACACAATAATCGGTTATCTCGTTCGTAGGAACAAAAGCTTTTTGTGTGAGAGAGAGAGAGAGAGAGAGAGAGAGAGAGAGAGAGAGAGAGAGAGAGAGAGTTGTTTTCGCTTTTCGCTGTCCTCTTGATGTCCTTTTGATGTATAAGGAGAGAGAAATTTATCTTTCTCAGCATCACCTATATATATATATATATATATATATATATATATATATATATATATATATATATATATATATATATATATATATATAGTATATAGAGAGAGAGAGAGAGAGAGAGAGAGAGAGAGAGAGAGAGAGAGATTTATAGAGATGAGAAATATTATTAATCAGCATCATGATATATAATATATTAATATATATATATATATAATATATATATATATATATATATATATATATATATATATATATATAACCTGTCCGACGAACCGAAAGTTATGCAAAGTATAAAAAATATGTATTTATGTAAAAATATAAATAAACTGGAATTCAAATCCTGTGTGCTTATGTTCATTTTCGCTTATTTATTTACATGTTTTTTTTTTGGAAATTCTAGAAACGGCTTCAAGTCATGTTATTGCTTTTGCTGCTGGAAAGGGCTGTTTACCCTTAGCACGTTGAGGGCTTCACACACACACACACACACACACACACTATATATATGTTTTTATCTACCCAAAATAATTTCTCAAACCAACGAGGGGCGATTTCTCCCCGCTAGACACATTTATGCCATATGTTTTCTCCCATCCTCTCCCTATTTCGACGCAGTATTATTCTATAATTCCTAATTCTAAAACCATATTCCTACTTAAACAGAACACTAATATTTGGAGCTCGGTTATCCCTTGTTTTTCTTTAAGTCTGTTTGTTTATTTATTTGTTTTACTGCCTGTCTACCCAAAAGACAGCTTAAAAACCGGCAAATGACGATTTTCAATGATATTTCGGAGTGCGGTGGGGGGGGGGGGGGGGTCTTGAAGGTTGGGGTGTTGGGGTTGGGGAGATATGTTAAGGCCTAGACTTGTGTTGATTAGATTTTGGAATGTATCCAAAATCCAATAAGGAACAACTTTTTTTTTTTCTTTTAGCAGACTTAAGTTCTTTGGATTACACTTGATATTCTCCTCTGCTTAAGAATTCTATGTCTTATAGGATACACGGCAATTAAGCGAAATTAAAGAAAGGAAAGCCGTACTTCTTATTGCTAAGATTAAAACTTAATTTACCGTTCGTTCAGTTTTGTATCGCCCGGTTCCTGTCACAATAAACTCCTAATCGCTTTCATGATAGCAAGAAGTCCATTTCCTGATTTTTAGTATAAGACAGAAACGCATCCCACAATGTCCTGGAAGAAATAAAATAATTCTTCAATTTCTCTTGATGTCAAAAGAAAGTCGAATACATTCATCTTTATCTGATGTGTGAGAGAGTTCATGGAATTAAGCATATAGTCTATTTAACTTTCTGCTAATACATTTTACCTCTCGGCTTAGGAAGCTCGGACACTAAACTACCAACTTTCGCCCTTCCTCCTTTCCCCACACCAGAAAGGTCTCGCCCCCAGATGAAAGACAAACAAATAAATTAGACGGAAGCGCTCAGGACCGGAAAGCCACCGGACAAGGCTTTTAACCTGACCACGACCTGGCAAGTGAAGAGGAGACACCATCTCCTTTAATAAGCCGTGGGGAAACTTTTAGCAACCACCTTTTCTCTCAGTTGACTCCCCTCAACTCCTTCCCCTCCCCCTTCCCCCAGCCTCTACCCCCATGAGGCGCCACCCCCCCTTCCAGGATTTGTTTTCCCTCCTCCTAGTTCTGACTTGCCTCTGAGTTCCAGAGTTTGGCTCGACTTCTTCTATCTTCCTTAAATCGTCAGACTCTCTGCACCCTTTCCCTTTTGACATTCCAGTTAGCTCCCTCTTCTTCTGTCATTCCAGCAAGATCCCATTCTCCTCTAATTCTCCAGTGACCTATTATTCCTTGACACATTCCAGTAAGCGCCCTCTCCTTCCCATATTCCAGTAAGTGCCCTCACCTTCACACATTCCAGTAAGCCCTCCCTCCCTTCCCATATTCCCCAGTGAGCTGCCCTCCCCGTTCACACATTCCAGTTTTACCCCCGCCCTTCCGCACATTCCATAAGCGCCCTCCCTTTCGCACGTTCCAGTAAGTGCCCTCTCCTTCAAACATTCCAGTACATTCCCTCTCCTTCATACATTCCAAAAAGCTCCGACTCCTTCACGCATTCCATTAAGCGCCCTCTCTTTCGCACGTTCCAGTAAGCACCCTCTCCTTCACACTTTCCAAATAGCTCCCACTCCCTCATACACTCCAAAAAGCTCCACTCCCTCACACATTCCAGTAAGCTCCCTTTCCCTTCTAACATTCGAATAAGCGCCCACGTCCTTCTAACATTTCTCCTTCCTCATCAAACACTAAAGTAAGCTCCCGCTCTCCTTTTCAAACATTCCCTTCAGCTCTCTTTGCCTTCTAACATTCTTCCCTCTCTTTCAAACATCCCAAATAAGCTCTTATTCCATTCAGACATTACAGTTCGCTCTCTTCCTCTCCATTTACCATGGCTGGGCTCTAACATTTCTATCTGATGCGGAGATACCCTTGTATTTCCTTTCTCTCCCTTCTAACATTCAAATAAACTCCCTCCCCTTCAAACATCCCATTACGCTCCCTTCCAAAGTCAGCTTAAGTAAAAAAGCTCATTCCTCTACTTCAAAACATTTCAGTAAGTTTCTTTTCCTTCTTTTGAAACATTAAAGACTCCTTCTCCCTCCCCTGAAATATTCCAGTAAGCCACAACTCCCCTTAAAACGTTCGAATAAGCTCGCTTCTCCACCCCTCTCAACATTCCAGCAGGCCCCTATCACCTTCCAAACATTTCCAGTAAGATTCCTCACTCCTCCTCCTCCTCCTCCTCCCTCCCTTCAAACATTCCAGTAAGCCACAACTGCCCTTGAAAAGTTCAAATTAGCTCGCTTCTCCACCCCTCTCAACATTCCAGCAGGCCCCTATCACCTTCCAAACATTTCCAGTAAGATTCATCACTCCTCCTCCTCCTCCTCCCTCCCTTCAAACATTCCAGTAAGCCACAACTGCCCTTGAAACGTTCGAATTAGCCCGCTTCTCCATCCCTCTCAACATTCCAGCAGCCCCTATCACCTTCCAAACATTTCCAGTAAGATTCCTCACTCCTCCTCCTCCTCCTTCCCCTCCTAACCCTTTTTCTCTTCTTCTGCGACACTGGTCACAAGAGATCAAAGTCTGAAGGAGACTCCGGGGAACTGAAAAAGTTCAGAGGTGGATTTGTCTTTGAGGTTTCCACAGTTCGGCTCTGAAAAGTCCTCCTCGCCTTCTCCGCTCATCACTTATTGTTTAGCTTCTTTGTTTCATTAACTCCCGGGGATCGATGACGCCTCTTGCATTTAACGGTCGCTTCACAACACACCTTTAAGTTAATTTGAACATTTAATTATACTTTTTTGTGTGCGGGTGGGGGGGGGGGGAGGGATACAGTAAGAATATTCAGCTCAAAAATGACAAGCAAGTTAAAACTTCACTGCTGACGGCGATGAAAGGCAAATGATACAGCGCACTTGAGAAATTGTACGACTCCTGACAGACATGATTTACAAGCGTCACGCACGAGCGAAGAGGGTGAGTATGTATCCCATTAATAAGGCACTGAATACCGCGAGCTTTTTGTATATTAAGATATATAATAGGATAATATATTATCATATATATATATATATATATATATATATATATATGTAATATATATATATATATAGGTATATATATATATATATATATACTATATAGATATATATATATATATATATATATACATATATATAATATAGATATATATATATATATATATATATATATATTAATAAAAGGATCCCATAAAAACGTCGAAATATAGAAAGTATTATATTTCAGAGACTGCTGTCTCTCTCTCCAGGCACTTTCTTTCTATATTTTGGAGTTTTTATGGTCTCCTTTTATTAGATGGAATTCTGTTGTTACAATATTTTTACCAGTCAACACACACACACACACACACACACACACACACACACACACACACACACACACACCACACACATATATGTAATATATATATTATATATATATAATATTATATATATCTATATAATATATATATATATATATATATATTATATTAACTGGTAAGAATGTTCTGTTATTATAACAGAACTCCATCTAATAAAAGGAGCCCATAGGAAGCGCCAAAAAATATAGAAAGCAAGTCTCTGAAATATAGTATAACATTTCTTTCTATACTTTGGCGTTTTTATGGGATCCTTTCATTAATTAAAAGATATATACATAACATACATACATATATATATAATATATATATACATACATATATATATATATATATAGTATATGTATGTATATATATTTATATATTTCATAATAAAATTGCACTCATATTCTTTAACAGTTTTGACTTAATTAGCAATCACATACATTACATTACAATCGATGAGCGCAAAGTCAAGTCCACATTGATACCTCATACTTCATGGAGTCACGCGGCTAACTTCACTGAGTCACATAGTTGCTGACAAGAAAGAAGTCCGTTTCCGAGGCAACCCTTGGGATACTCCGACGAATACCAGAGATTTGGGAAATTCCGTGCCGAGAACCCCCTGGTTTGAGGGGAGGGTCCGCTGCCGGTCCCACGAAGTCCCGGGGCAGTTGAGAACCGCGATTTATGGAGCTTCGTGGCCGGTGCCATTAATGTCGCGGGAAAAATAAAGAGGGGGGTGAGAGAGACTGGTACACGGAATTGTGCCCCACTATAAATATCGCCACTTTTAGTGGAATAGAACGCACTAAGAAACGATGGGAGCTCCATGTTGATTACGACGAGGCTGTTGCGTAACTGGCACAGCGAGAGAGAGAGAGAGAGAGAGAGAGAGAGAGAGAGAGAGAGAGAGAGAGAGAGAGCAAAGTCGTTTAATACGAAGGGAGAAGGGGGAGGAACGTCATAAAATAAAACAAAATAAAATAAAATTTAAAAGGAGTCACATGGTCTGCGATATTTCGTCGTAATGAATGATGTTGAGAGAGAGAGAGAGAGAGAGAGAGAGAGAAAAGAAAGAAAAGAGAGACAGAGCGCAAAGTAATAAAATACGAAGGGGAGATGGGGGAGGAACGTGATAAAACTAAAAAAAAAAAAAGTGAAAAGGAGTCACAGGGTCTGCGATATTTCGTCGTAATGAATGATGTGCAGAGAGAGAGAGAGAGAGAGAGAGAGAGAGAGAGAGAGAGCGCAAAGTCTTTTAATACGAAGGGAGAGGGGGAGGAACGTAGAAAAAAACTAAAATAAAAAAAAGTGAAAAGGAGTCACAGGGTCTGTGATATTTCGTCGTAACTGATGAGAGAGAGAGAGAGAGAGAGAGAGAGAGAGAGCAAAGTCGCTTGATACGAAGGGAGAGGGTGTACGAACGTTTAAAAAAAAAAAAGTTTAGAGATTCTCACGGTTCGTGGTATTTCGTCATCATAATGAATGATGTCGGGACTTCTGTGACGTAGTATGCATAACTTTTTTTTTTGCGGTTTTCGCGCAGCCTCGAAAACGAGGCTGACGCCGACCAGAAGAAATACGCCACTTGGACGAACATGGGGATTTACAGGATTTACAGTATTTACCTGATGGAGATTTACCAGTCGGAGGCAGGGCAGGACCTTTTTAACTCCGGATACGCTCAAGTGTTCTATGAATTTATCCCGTCCGCTCTGAACCCGCGACATTTGGGTCTGGAAATCTGGATTCCAGTGGAATTTCGGAATCGGGGTTTATTTTAACTCGTGAACATAAGCGTAATTTCTGTCATTTCCAGTTCCCTCAAATTTTCACAAAAGCGGAATAACCTTTAGAACCAGACATGCAGTTTTTAAAGTTATTTCTTTTACAGAAGAAACCCAAATTTCTTTCATTTACAGTTTCCTCAGATTTTCACAAATGCGGAAAATAACCTTTAGAAACAGCTCTGCAGTTTTTGAAGTTACTTTCATGATTAAAGCAAGACTCGAAATACTTCTAGTATCATTGCCAACTCGTGTCAAAATACTTTTGAAATTTGAATAATCAAAAGCTTAATACTGAAAAGAAAATACTGATATGAACAGGTTGAATGGTTTAAATTCTCATGAAAAAAATGTCATTCGTAACACGTTAAGAATTTTAGCACCATTCAAAATATAGTAGTCCCCTAAATGCTCTAGGAGTAATGACAATCGCCATCGAAAAACTCTCATACCTGTCTAAGTCAAAAAGCTATATATATATATATATATATATATATATAGTATATATATATATATATATATATATATATATATATATTAATAAATAAACATTTAAAGCGTGCTGATCTCAAAAGCTTGGTTAAAAAAAGTCCCGTTTCCTCTACGCAAAATATAATTGAAATGAACATATAAACCCATTTATACGAATCAAAGACACCCACAAAAATGCAGGTGAATGGGCTATTTAACTTCAGTCCATTCGTTGTTTGTTTGTTTGTAAGGTGTTTATACGTCGCATGGAACCAGTGGTTATTCAGCAACGGAACCAACGGCTTTACGTGACTTCCGAACCACGTCGAGAGTGAACTTCTTTCACCAGAAATACACATCTCTCACACCTCTATTGAATGCCCGAGAATCGAACTCGCGGCCACTGAGTTGGCATGCCAAGACCATACCGATCACGCCACTGAGGCGCTAGTCCATGTTCGCTGTTGAAGATGACAAAATGCAGTAGACAACAGGAAGGAAAATAAAGCAATAACCACCAGGTGTAAACAAGCACATCCAACCACTTTCAGCAGCGCCGATGGGTAGAAGGTCAAACGCATCATCTACAAATCACAAAAGTGGCTGAGGGGACACGATCACAAGGTTAATCGAGGATCAAGAGAGAAAAAAAGAATTTGTAAACAAAAATGGAAGAATGAGAAGGTTCCGAGTCGCTCGTGCTTCTGCATAAAGCTACGAAATTCCCAAGAGAGAGAGAGAGAGAGAGAGAGAGAGAGAGAGAGAGAGAGAGAGAGAGAGAGGCTCGAGTGGCCTTGAGAATAGAATGTAATACAGAATTTAGGCCAAAGGCCAAGCGCTGGGATATATCAGGTCATTCAGCGCTGAAACGGAAACTGGCAGTAAAAAAGAAAAAAAAAAGGTTTGAGAGTTGCACTACGAAACGATAAAGCAAGATGAGGGAGAAAGAGAATATATGAACGGAGAGACAGTCAAAAGGAATGAAAGGGGGTTCCTACTAGGGGTCTACTGAGAGAACCTGAAGTAATGCCTACAGTGCATCGCAAGAGGTGCACAGACGGCGCTACCACCCTACGGGGGCGAATGGCCGTGAGCGTAAAACAAAATGCATTATTATTACTGGATTAAAAAAAAAAAAAAAAAAAAAAAAAAAAAAAAGCTAGTTGCTAAGTGGGGGTTAGAAGGTACGAGCGCTTTGCATGAGGCTAATGTGTCCCCTCCCACACCGACCCCTCCCACCGCAAGAATTTTGCCCCAGTATCGCTTTCGCCTCCGAAAAGAGAATTTCCATAATCGTGGGAAGAGGAAAGCGCGAGGTTACAAAGTTCACCCGGCCCGGCCATTGTTCGCGGCCGTTAAATCCATTGTTTTTTAGGGTGGAATTTGCATTGAAGTAGACGTTAACGAAGTCGATTACAGCAGCCACGCAGGATACGCAGAGACCTTCCCGGTCCGCCGACGGCTTTTGTCTGGAAAATTCCGAGTTCATTCGCGGACGGATCTAACGCCGCTGGTTCTGCTAAAAGGCAAAAATTGAAGGTGCTGAGAACACTAAACATCTCGCTCGCCATTAAAGCGGTATAATGCCGCGTATAATGACTTGAGGATACGTGAATACATTAGCGATAGAGCACAATGCCTTCGTAATGAATTTCATTAGGGGTAATATAACTAGGTTACAACATGTAAAATAAAACTGGCATGTTTAAATATTATCCGATGGTGCTATATTTCAGCGGAAGTGTTTAGACAAATAATATATATATATATATATATATATATATATATATATATATATATATATATATATATATATATATATATATATATATTATAAACAGCCAAACTAGTATCGTATGTTTATAAAATGC
>NC_061088.1:85952534-85957249 GCF_015104395.2 Macrobrachium nipponense | reverse complement strand
CGAGGAGGAGGAGCAGGATGAGGAGGAGTGGGAAAGTTCCTCCTCCTTAGATTCTCTCTCTCTCTCTCTCTCTCTCTCTCTCTCTCTCTCTCTCTCTCTCTCGGTCTCTTGCAGGCTTTTTATTTGTATTTGTGATATTTTGTTTTAATGCGTCTCTGTTTACTTCAATATGCCAAATATCTTACATTTTATCTTTGATGTTATCATCCTTTCCAATTGAGTTGATCGTTACCATTTCCGTTTGAGTAATTGATATCTATATTGGTCTGCGTTTTGTCTTGTCTGTCCGCGAAACGTATTTATATAAATAAATACATACATACATTTTTTCTTTAGTAGATGAAGAATATTTTATATTTTACTTTCATTTTTTGCATGTTACATCTGCTATTTTTATCAATACTTATATAATATTGATTCATTATTCCGTACTTATATACTATTATCCATTCAAGTCTTGACCATTATCTTTACGTATTTTTCTTACTCTTTTTTAACAATTCCTTGAAGCATTCGTTGCGTCTCCTGAGATTTAGTGCGAGAATTTATCATCTTTCTCCTTACAGTCAATTTAATTCACACTCCCGGATGAGGTGAAATTGCTAGATTTTATTCCATGTTTATAACATTTCTAAACAGTCGCAAAACTTGTCCTCAGCTGGGCGTTCGTATGTGAGTTTTGAAGCGGTGCTTTTGTTTCAATCATGTATTGTGGTATTATGTACGGCAATGATTATGTTAAGCCTTAAATGGACAGTAGGTTTATTGCAATTATTCACGATAATCCCTTGCAATACCGTTTTGCATTTAATCGGTCTGTGATATGACCATCCTGTGTTCAGTGTCATATCTATATAATTCGATGGATGTAAAAAAAAAAATAAGTTAAAAACCCAGGAATTACAATCTGTACAACGTATAATGCTGTATAAAACCAGCAGCTGTGACCGGAAGGGTTTCAGTTGCTCACCAGATACGGTAGAGTGAGGGTGCGTCACATGCCTCCGGAAAGTGCTGCCAGATGCACGATCCATGGGTAACGTTAACCTTAAATAAAATAAAAACGACTGTGGTTAGAGGGATGTAATTTTGTATGTTTGATGATTGGATGGTGGATGATCAAAATACCAATTTGTAGCCCTCTAGCGTCAGTAGTTTTTTTTTTATTTTTTGTTTTTCTTTTTTATTGAGTACGGACAGAATAAAGTACCGACGGACAGACGGGCAGAAAGCTAAAAATCAAAGTACACTAATTCACTCTTTACAATTCCGTGCAACATGGGCGGGTGTCCAATGAAGCAAGTTAGGAAATTAGCATTCAGAATGCGAACTGGATATGAATAAAGAATCCGTGGTTTAGACATTCTCTCTCTCTCTCTCTCTCTCTCTCTCTCTCTCTCTCTCTCTCTCTCTCTCTCTCTCTCTCTCTCTCTGGAGATCGTGCGTGAAAGCCAGAAAAGTTCTGGCCAAATGTGATTCTCGTTGGTAATTTGACATAATCTCCAGAGTATTAGATTTCACTACACTGCATTAACAAGGTGTGTATGTGTGTGTGTGTGCATGTATATGTATACGAGAGAGAGAGAGAGAGAGAGAGAGAGAGAGAGAATTATCAGACTGTTCAAAATTTATCTGTCGTCGCAACAAATAGAAATGTGTAAACAAGTAAGAGAGTAATCAGAAATGCAGATCAAAACAGATGTAGGTGAGTGAGCGGTAATAAGAAATGGAGAGAGAGAGAGAGAGAGAGAGAGAGAGAGAGAGAGAGAAATGCAAATTACTCCCAGTCCCAACATAAAGTAGAAGGCTGGAAAGTAGGTGAAGGAGAGATATAAAAAATGGAGAGAGAGAGAGAGAGAGAGAGAGAGAGAGAGTGAGAGAGAGAGAGAAAACCAAAGGATTACTGACTGTTCAAAATTGATCTGCCTAAGTAAGAAGTAGGAGAGTAATGATTAAAAGCAAATAAAAACAGAAGTAGGCGAGGGAGAGGTAATTAGGAATCGAGAGAGAGAGAGATAGAGAGAGAGAGAGAGAAATGCAAATTACATCCCATCCAACGCAAAGCAGAATAAGTAGGTGAAAGAGAGGTAATAGGAGAGAGAGAGAGAGAGAGAGAGAGAGAGAGAGAGAGAGATGCAAATTACACCCAATCCAATGTAAAGTAGAAGGCGGGAAGAAGCAGCATCAGGAGGGGGGGGGGGGGGCGCAGGGGGCTGCTTAAAAGAAAATGTCTGGGCCCGGAATTTAAAAGAGACTTCAAATTTCGGCGAACGAGCTGAAGGTGAAGTGGAATGGCCGTTTGCCCTAAATCTACGGAAATGAATCCAGCGGCGGAGACCGGAGGAAAAAAAAACAAAAAAAAAAAAACTTTCAGGGTGGAATTCAGGAACTGAGACCAAAGAGGATTTTTCGAAAAGGGAATTTGGAGACTAAGTCTGGATTGAGATTGAAAAATATGTATAATGATGTAAAGTCTGGACTGAGATTAAGAAATATAATGATGAAGTTAAGTGTGAATTGAGATTAAAAGATATAATGATGAAGTTGAATCTGAATTGTGTTGAAAAATATGTATAATGATGTAAATTCTGAATTGAGATTAAGAAATATAATGATGAAGTTAAGTGTGAATTGAGATTAAAAGATATAATGATGAAGTTAAATCTGAACTGAGATTGAAAAATGTGTATAATGATGTAGTTAATTCTGAATTGAGATGAAAAAAATATATATAATAACGAAATTAATTCTGAATTGAGATTCAAAAATATTTTTAATGTTGGAGTTAAGTCTGAGTTGAGATTGAAAATATTCATGATAATCAAATGAAGCCTGAATTGAGATTAGAAAATATTTATAATAATGAAATTAAGTCTGAATTGAGATTAAAAAATATAATAATGAAATTAAGTCTGAATTGAGATTAAAAAATAATATAATGATGAAGTTAAATCTGAATTGATATTAAAAAATATAATAATGAATTAAGTCTGAATTGAAATTGAAAAATATTTATAATGATGAAATTAAGTCTGAATAGAGATGGCAAAATAGTCATGATTACATTTGCTACTTGTTTAAATTACTCTTTAAAAAACGGAATCCAGGAATTAGCACGTACAAACAGAAAGTTAGAAAGCTATTTCAAGCTCACGAAGGTAAATTCTGGGATAATGGAAATTGCCAATAATTTGCGAAGATGAAAGTTCGGCATTAAGAAGAAGTAAGGAGATGCCTCTCCTGAAAGTTTTGGTGGAGAGAAATGAGTGTGAGATAAGTTCGTTTCAGTGTCTCTTACTTTAAGAGCGAAATGAGGAAAAGTATCGAAACATAATAGCACCTGGGAGGACATGACTCGCTTCATTGAAAGATCTCTTTATATCAGTGGTTCTAAATTGTCTGCCTCAAAAACTGTATTCCAAATCATGTTGAACAAAATACTGACACAAATTCACTAGCTAGTGGAGAGAAACGATGTACACTGCGTTTTTGTGTGGTCCTAGAGCCAGTTTGAGCCTGCAAATATGTAATCTTTGGTCGCAGTCGCAACAGCACCCCACACCCCCCCCCCACCCTAAAACTGAAATCCCTCTCTAGGGGGTAATTCGCCCCTGGTTAAGAACAACTGCTTTATATAGAAGCTAAACATAATTCATAACATTGGAACGGAATCAAGAGTTATTATATTTACAGACTTTCGGTAAAAAAAAAAAAAAAAAAAAAAAAAAAAAAAAAATCTGTAAAACTAGATGATGGTAAGCTCGCGTCAGCTCTGCTCAACAAGGTAGTTGAATAAAAAAATAAAAAAAAATAAAAACTTTTCATTTGATTTAATTATTTGTCTTCACCAGATTTTTGTTTTGTTTTGTTATACAGATACTGTATTCTGTTATGTAGAATCTTGCTGTAGCAATTCTGGTTTCCTACAAACGAATTGTTTGGCCAGTATGAATATCAGTTGTGGTAAAGTTATCAAGATGATGTTTACTATTTTCGTGTTGATCCTATTTTTTTTTTCAATAGTAGGATTTTGTTGATATGAAGCGCTGTGTGCCCTGCATATATCTCAGAATTCTGAGTGTGAGAATAGCGCTATCATGACCTCCAACGCCGTGGGAGGGTGCGAAGGGTCACGGTTGAGATTCCGCCACTCGTATCTTTCCTGAGATTTCCCTGCCAAATATACCCTCTCTTTTTCAGCTTCCCTTTCCCTGCTTCTCTTTCCAAGTGTGTCTGGGTCCTATACGAGTCTTCGGGTGTCCACAGGAGCTCAGCTAGAACTTATAACGTATTGCAGCGTCCTTTCCTCAGGCCCCTATAGCTGCAACCTCTGTCCATAATCTCTTTCTTTCTTCTTACTTTCCACCTTCTGACAGGTGATTCACAGTGCAACTGAGAGGTTTTCCTCCTCTTACGCCTTTCAAACCTTTTTAGTGACAATTTCCGTTTCATTTCCAGTTAAAAACATCTCTGAAGTGGTCCATCATAGCTCTGTTCTTTGCATCTCCCGGGTTTATAGTATATAAATCATTCAGGTACTAAAGCCGTGAACTCAATCATTAAGACATGCAATTCGTTTTCAGCTTATGGTATATTAATCAAATCCACATCATATCTTATTCATGACCTCACAAAAATGTTATGCTCGACGTAGTCTTTTTCCTTTTTTCGTCTCTTGATGTTGTAATTGGCTCATCCCTACTTTTGACTGGTGT
>NC_061088.1:85945034-85947534 GCF_015104395.2 Macrobrachium nipponense | reverse complement strand
CACGTGACCGCGTTCTCTCGTGCGTCTCATGAGTAAATATTGTTCGGTGTAGTAGATTTGGAACTTCTTCAGAAATTCGAGCGAAGGTGAGGTGCATTGCTACCCTAATGCTATTTTCATTGCATTTTAGTACTTTATATATATGTTATATATATATATATATATATATATATATCTATATATATATATATATATATATATATATATATCTATATATATAATATATATGTAGTATATATATATATATATAATATATATATATATATATATATATATATATATATATACATATATATATATAGAGATATATTATATATATATAGCATATAATATATATATATATATATATATATATATATATATATAATATATATATATACGGAAGGATCTGCAGGCTAGCTATGTGATTATTATTATATACATATACATATATATATATGATATATATAGATATATATTATAGTATATATATATATATATATATATATATATATATATACGGAAGGATCTGCAGGCTAGCTATGTGATTATTTTATATATAATTGTATTGTGGAAATAAGGGATATATATATATATATATATATATATATATATATAGGTTAGTAAACAGATAAGGACTAAATTCATTGTCACTATACACTTACATCACAATCATCACAATGATAGCCTACAGATCCTTCCATCTTACAACAATACTGAATTTATAGTGAAGCCTCACGCGCCCAAATTAGCCAAGGACCATAACCCACCCGGGAAAAAAGATTTTAGTCCCGTGAAAATCCCACAACAAAGCCCTATGAAGAGAACTGGACTTCAGCAATAAAACACTGAATAAAAAAAAAGCAAATATGATAAACAATAGCAATAAACCGCGGTGCAGAAACCAAAGCGAGAACTGGTGAAAATTCTCTCTCTCTGGGACTTTTTTTTTTTTTTTTTTTTTTTTTTTTTTTTTTTTTTTTTTTTTTTTTTTTTTTTTTTTTTTGAACCCCGGAAGCATGCCGACACTGAAATATTCATAAATGTCAAAATGCATCTCGCACTGGGCTGGATGAAAGCGAGCAGGAATTTCTGTCAAACTTTTGATCAGTCTCTTGCCAACTGATATGGCATTCGTTTCGTCGGGGTAACAGGGGATCTTGTTGCTTGACTTTGGGGGTATATAGTGTGTATCATTATATAATAATATATATATTATATATATATATATATAATATATATTTATATATACACTCTGAACCCCGTATAGGCTGCGTAGTGCCGTCAGTGCGCCTCGCGTGGTGGAGAGTATGCATTACTGAAGTGTTCTTCTTTAGGACCCTAACTGCAACCTCTTTCATTTCTTTTTACTGCGTGTCTCCGTTCGTATTCTCTTTCGACCAACCGCTATTACCTCTCTAGCTTCTTACTGTCAGTTTCCCTTTCAGCGCTAAATGACCTCATAAGTCCCAGTGTTTGGCCTTTGCTGTAAATTCTATTTGCATATGCAGTTACAGGTTATGTGTGCGTCTCTGTGTATGTGTATTTATATTTAAATGTATAACTTTATAGTATCGTATACAAGCCATCCATTTTGTACGTCTAGTGTTTCTGATCAATAAAGAACCATTTATATATATATATATATATATATATATATATATATATATATATATATATGTATGTATGTATGTATGTATGTATGTAATATATCTAACGAAAGGTGATTTTGAAAGAGCATGAAGTAACGACAAATGTAAACACACTTGCAGTACATCAAAATTAAATCTCTCCAGTGAAAGCCACGTTCAGTTGGGCATTGCCGTAGCCAAATACCCTAATCCCTTCCCTGGTTTTCCAGCCTGTAAAAGGCTTGTTCGCCTGGTCACTGCGAAAGCCAAAAAAACCACAGCCTCCCCGAGCTTGTAAAGGCTCGTTCAAATGGGAACTGCAGCAACGAAAGCCTACAGTCCCTTTCATATGTAAAGATCGTTCATCTGCGTCCCCCTAGCCCATCTCTTACCCTTGCTGAACTGGTCCCCCTCTCCCCCAACCCCAACCTTCTTTTACAGCCAGCCGAACGCCCCCACAATGTTGTCAATAAGACGATACGACATCATTGTTTTATGATCCTTTATGGCCTTTGTTGATACTGCACTGCCTGCCCCCCGAAAGTTTAATTTATGGTAATGGCTGCGTTATGAGAGGCTCTGAGATTGTCATTCTCCGGAGCTATATTGTAAGAAGGCTGCAGAAGCAGACTCAGTGGATGAGATCTAGAACCGATCCATACAGCTGCATAAGGTTGGGTGGTGGTGGTGGTGATGTTAGAGTTATTGATGTTTTGGCAACGTCTGGATGTTGTGTTTTGCTTTTTTTCGTTTGATTTAGAAGACGGGGCTGGATAATATCTAACAGTGGAAGTGAATTGAATCAATCATGTGATTCATTTTTATGATTGCTACTTGATTCACTCGTACGGGGTTCATTTTACATTTAAAGGAGAGTAGGTGGGATTTAT
>NC_061088.1:85932534-85940034 GCF_015104395.2 Macrobrachium nipponense | reverse complement strand
GCTGTTGTTGTTGTTGTTATTCTTGTTCTTGTTTTAGGGGGCTAGGAAAGGTCTGTGGAAGAGTCTAAAAAGATCAAAAAAAAGTGTTTCTCGTCGAGTTAAAGATACAGGAATTTCAGTATAGGGTATTTATTTTATTTATTTATTGGAATGAAAATGTAAAAAGAAATAAATAATATGCATGTTGGTAAACAATACAGGAAAATATTTCTAATAAATATATAGCGTATTAATTTTAATTTTCGTTAGTGAAACAATGCTCTATTTGAGCGTAGATTTTAGCATGCGCCTCTTGTAAGCTTGAGGTCGGATTACGCCTTGTTTTAGACTCAATTGTTAAAGAGTTGGTTTTGTTTTTAAGGCATTATGACTTGGAGTTTGAAACCTATCACTGTATGAGTCATTAGTATTCGTCGCTGAATTTTTTTAGTCTTAAAATTTCTTACGATTTGTTGAATTTCAAGTCTCTATCTTTGTTAAGACTTAGATGTTACCTCAGTATGGTTCTATGCTTCTACACCATGAATAAAGCTTTTTATAATTCTAAGGCTCAACTTTGACCTTCGTGTGCTCTATAACTTGTTCATTTTTGAAGACTTACCTGTCACCTCAGTGTGGCTCTGTATTGCTACATCTTGTCTTATATAAGTATTTCAAAACTTCATTCTTAACCTGTTGGTTATTTTAAGGCATCCGTATCATGTTACAGACTCAAAGGCTTCGTACATAATCAACTTAAGAGTCTTGGAAGTCGTGTTTTAAAAATTCAAGACCTGTACTTGATCGCGGAGGACTTTGGTCTCGTGGCTTTGAGAAAAATGCACGAAACTTTGTACATGAAAGAAGTCTTAAGATGGGATGCAAAGTTAAAAAAAAAAATTGTTGAATTATGAAGTCTGCTTAGATCTTTGAGACTTTGAAGAATTGGATGTGCCACTTGATCAACCTAAAGTGCCAAACTCTGTCTGTGTGACTTTAAGACTTTGACGTTTTTGTTTATATATATATATATATATATATATATATATATATATATATATATATACATATATATATATATGTACTATATATATATATATATATATATATATATATATATATATATATATATATATATCGAGCTACAATGTCCTTTAATATCTAATTCGCTCTACCGCTGGGTGGTATCGCTTCCACTGACGTTCCTGGATTTATAATGTACCTGCGTTCGCGCCCAAGTACAGGTAAATCTATTATCGAGAAAAAATTCCCCTTCGGTTAAGCATATATGAAAATATATTAATTCCGAGGTAGAGCGAATTAGATATTAAAGGACATTGTAGCTCGATATATGTATATGAATCACGGTAATGTGATATGACTTATATATATAATATATATATATATATATATATATATATATATATATATATATATATATATAAACATTTCGTGCAGTGGGTCATATAATAGCGCCTTCTGGCTCAAGGTAAAGATAATGAACTAATAGTGATTTTTTGGGGAGAGAGACAGACAGACAGACAGACAGGCAGAGAGAGCATGACTGAACATTGGCATTGTGCAAAGATCAGTCTATATGCATGAGAATAATTGAACTGGAGGTAGTGGCTACACATTTGCTAATACCCTTTAAGATGCCCCTTGAGAGAGAGAGAGAGAGAGAGAGAGAGACGCAGGCCTTTATCAGCTTCATTGTAGCCGCAACAGCTGATGAGTATCATAATCATCTAGGTATTTGAGCCTGATAACCTGATGCTCTTGAGCCCCAGATTTTGCAAGGGGGATTTTCGAGTGGCACTTGGATAGCTGCCGAAATAAAGGTAAATTTAATGAGGCAGAGAGATTATAATGTCAAAGATTATCTCCATATACTTTTTTCCTCTAGTTATCTATTTATTATTATTTTATTTATTTTTTTAAGTGGGATCTTTTTTTCTGTATGTCTCTTTACTTCCTCTTTCTTCTTCCTAATAATTACCGTAATATTATTTGGAAGCTTGAATTTCATGTCAGTAGCCCCTGTGGATGGCTTGTTCCATAAGAATAGGTTTCATCTACTAAATAATAATAATAATAATAATAATAATAATAATAATAATAATAATAATAATAATAAAATAATAATAATAATAATAAATAACAGCAGAAAAAGGGTCAATTTAATGAGGCAGAGATTATAATGTCAAAGATTAACTACAGATTAAAGTCAGAACATTTCAGACTGCTTAGTAACATACAACGAGTCTGTCTAGACCAGTCCCTTACGACGCTCCTGATTGGCTGTTGATAAGCCAATCACAGGATTGGAAACCCTCAGTCTCTCGAAAGAGTTTACATAAGCAGAATGTATGTTCCACTTCTCCTGAGGAGAGATGGAACATACATCCTGCCTATTTGAACTCTCGAGAGAGACTGACAGTTTCCGACCCTGTGATTGGCTTATCATCAGCTAATCAGGAGCGTCGTCAGGGACCGGCCTAGACATTAGACGCACGGCTGATGTGAACCTACTATAGCTGATAGCTGATGTAGCAGCAGCAGTAAGAACTGTCTTCAAGGTTACGTTTTCGTCGCCACCATCTGCCGAAGGTCGCTGGGGGTGTGGGGGGTGTCGGGTAGGAGGATTAGGGAAGGGGCCATGTTAAAAAAAAGACCTTTGGCACCTACTGACGGAAGCCATGTCTGCCGAATGCAGAAAGCAGCGTTCGGGCGCGAATTTATTTGGGAGTTTTGCATAAATGCTTTCCAAGAATCGTCTCGAGAGGCTAATTTTTCCCTATGCTTCCTTTTCCTCCTTCTGCCATTGATTTATTTTCGCACCTTGTCGATAGTAGTAGTAGTAAGCTGTGAACGTCTTTGAAAAACAACGGAATAAAAGGCTTTGATGTTGACGGTTCCTTAATTGAGTCTCACGTTTTTTATATAAGTATATTTACGAAAATTTGCTTCTGTATTCACATACTTTTAACACGTACGTTCTCTGTGCTTGTTTTTATATATACGCGTATATATATGTAGATATAATTATAATTATATATATATATATATATATATATATATATATATATATATATATATATACATACATACACATGTGTGTGAGTGTGTTTGAGGGTATATATATGATATAGGTATGTATAATTATAGAATATATAATGTGTATATACATACATATATATATAATTATAATTATATATACATATATATCTATATGCACATATATATACTTATATATGTACATAGAGAGAGAGAGAGAGAGAGAGAATGGATAATGGCAATGCCACTTGAACCGTCGGCAAATGAATTGTGAATCCCACAGTTTACAAGTCCGCGAATAATTGCCAAATATTCGTTTACCCTTTGACCAATTCAAATAACCGGTAAAATGAAGTGTGATCAGTTTGTCATTCCTGGTGAAATTATTAAAAGAAATTTTTAAAAAAAGTTTCGCGTCAATTCGCCCACCTTTCGACCGTTTTTCCTTATCAAGCCCGTCGCGTGCATGTGACGTCAGGGAGTAAATAGAATTAGGGCTGAGGGAGGAGGCAATGGACGTTAATGGAAGGAAGGTGGTCCAGGAAGAAAGGAGATGATGGCGCGGATGTAAATAGTAGAATAATAGAACGTGCACCAGACGGGGCTTATATATTGTTCTCTTTCTTCAGGGGTAACTTGAAGTTTCTGTAGGGAACGATATATATATATTTATATATATATATATATATATATATATATATATATATAAATATATATATATATATATATATATATATATTATATACACGCGCGCGCGTATGCTAAGAATCGTTCGAAACCCGTGTGAATTTCTTTCATTTTAGTGTTCATTTTAGACTGTAATCTGATTATTCTCTCTCTCTCTCTCTCTCTCTCTCTCTCTCTCTCTATATATATATATATATATATATATATATATATATATATATATATATATATATATATATCGCATCAAAGCAAGCACAATTACGTACGTCTTATAGTGACACCTCACTCTCTCTCTCTCTCTCTCTCTCTCTCTCTCTCTCTCTCTCTCTCTCTCTCTCCCTTCGCTTCCTCTATGATGGGATTAATGCCCCTTTTCAATATTCATTGATGCCATGAAGACTGCTGTTGGGTGGATCTGGGCCAGCGGAGGAGAAGGAGAAGAAGAAGGAGGAGGAGACAGAGCGATGGATGATGATGATGATGATGATGATGGTCATGATAGATAAAAGGCAAATAAAGACAAGGGGGAAAGGGAAATAAAAAGAGTAATTGGTAAACAGATATTGAGATTGTTTCCAGTCTCGTCTCCATCGTTCATTTTTCTCCTTTCTACTTTTGCCTGATGTTCCTCTTCTCTCCTCCACTTCCTCTTTCGTCGTCTCTTTCGCGTCCTCCTCCTCCTCCTCCTCCTTTTCCTCCTCCTCCTCCTCCTCGTCCTTTCTCATTCTTTATTCTTCTTTTCTGTCCTTCAACTCCTCGTCTCGATTACTTACCCCTCCTTGTTTATTTTCCATATTCTCTTTTTCTTTCTCTGCTCCTTCCTCTTAACCTCCTCTCCTCTCCGTGTTCTTTGTGTTCCTCCTTACCTCCTCCCCACCACCCACATCCAGTCCTCCTCCCAAACAAACAAACAAACACACGCACCCCATCCAGGCAGGACCAACGTCTAGCAGTCGCGCGGAATTCATGAGGAATATCTTGGGGGCGACTTTAATAAAAGTTATGGCGCGGGTGTTCCTTTCTTATCTGGAGAGTCGAATTCGAATATATTTTCATTGGTTTTCCCCTTCGGGAGTAGATATGCGAATTCTCTCTCTCTCTCTCTCTCTCTCTCTCTCTCTCTCTCTCTCTCTCTCTCTCTCTCTCTCTAAATAGGTCTTGGTTTTGTTCGTGAATATGTTTGCTCTACCCATTTTTCTCCTCAAGGTTGGCTATCTTTTTTGGGGATTTTACTCTCTAGAAGAGATGGGATTTAATATCGGGTTAATATTACTTTACAGCGTAGCCATTCATTCGTGGAAAATAGTTTTCTCTACGTAGGGTTGAGCATGGTTTGTCTTTTAAGCACAGCACAGCAACAACATTTTCTTTTTTTATCGTGTCGATTTTGAATTACTATCATTATTTTTAATTTTTTGTGGGGTGTGTACTCTCATGAACGACTTACATAAACACCTACATTTTATCTTGAATAATTTTTTTTTTGTCAGGTTGTACTCAGGAAGGATTTGCATTTTATCATGAATTATTTTTTTGTGTGAGGGTGTATTCATGAATGTCCTGCATAATGACCTACATTTTATCCCAAATTACGCATGACCTGCATTTTATCCTCTCGTTTTTTGTATATTTTTTGTGGGGGGAGGGGTGGGTGTACTCATGAATGACCTACATTTTTATCCTCACTTTTTTCATTATATATGTGTGTGGGGGTTTACTCATGAATGGTCTATACATGACCTGCATTTTATTCTCTCGTTTTTTTGTATATTTCTTTTCTGGGGGTGTACTCATGAATGACTTACACATGACCTGCATGTTTATCCTCACGTTTTTTCATTATTTTTTGTGTGAGGGTGTACTCATGAATGACTTACACGTGACCTACATTCTTATCCTCTCGTTTTTTGTATAATTTTAGTTTGTGTGGGGGTGTATTCATGAATGACTTAGTTACCTAGTGACCTACATGACCTATACATTTTATCCTGCTGTCTTTCCACGAGTTTAAATTCTTATAAATAACTTAAATATAATTTCAACACACATCCAGTTCCATGATTTCCAGCTCCGAATCTCCCTCCAGTAGTTGTCGCCCGAGATTGGAGTGCAGATGACCTTAATGTATATTCAGCCACTGTGTATAATACGATTTTCATATGTATGACTCTCGGTTACGAATTTAGGCCTGCAGACGTGCCTTCCAAATTAGGCCTGGGGTGGGGGGGGGGGGGGGGGGTCTCGTTGGTGGCCTTGGTGGGTTGGTGGTTTGATGTGCGGGGGGGGGGGGGGGCGGGGGGGGGGGGGGGGCTAGCCCCGGGGTGTGGGTGAGAATTCATAACTCTGGCGACTGCCTCGGGAATACAGAGGCCCAAAGTCCGGAGCAATATTAATGTCATTCATAGTTGAGAGTTAGCCATTTCTCTCTCTCTCTCTCTCTCTCTCTCTCTCTCTCTTGGCAATCGGAGCATAGTGGCCAGAAGCTCTTTCTCTCAGTCCTTAGTCAGCAGGAGAAGATAGATCGAACATAGATTGCCAGATGGAATTTGGCTTAACTTTGACCTTATGCAGTGGGCTTGTCTGACATTTGGATATGTCAGCTTTTCTCTCTCTCTCTCTCTCTCTCTCTCTCTCTCTCTCTCTGCTTGCCAAGTACTTTGAAGATTATTCAGAGTTACAGTCCGGTTATGAAAACAAGAGAGAGAGAGAGAGAGAGAGAGAGAGAGAGAGAGAGAGAGAGCACAGGATGTATCCCACCCAATCCTAATTGGGGATAACTTAACCTTCATTGGAGTGATCCTTAACCTCCAATGGAGTTGAATCGTTCATCATTGCAAGATCATTTGTAAAAGCATAATTAGTGCATTTTAGATTCGGTAAATGTTGTGGATGTGTATAGATATGCAGTAAATGCACTGCCATGTGTGCCGACGTGAAACTCAAATTTACATACAGACACACACACACGATCGCATACTAGACATCGTATTTGCCCTGGACAAATACTCCTTTTTTTTTCTGTCGGAGACGGCCCCAAGTCATTCCCGAAATCAGTGTCTCTTTTTTTTTTTACATTTTCATTCTAATAAATAAATCATAGATATCTTATCATAAAATTCCTGTATCTTTAACTCGACGCGAAACACATTTTTCAGACCTTTTAAGGCTTTTCCATAGATCTTTCCTACCCCCAACGAGAACAAAAGCAAGAACAGGGCGCCTCAGTGGCGTGATCGGTATGGTCTTGGCCTCCCACCTCGGGCATTCCACTGAGTGGTGAGAGATGTGTATTTCGACGTGGTTCGGAAGTCACGTAAAGCCGTTGGTCCCGTTGCTGAATAACCACTGGTTCCATGCAACGTAAAATCACCATATAAACAAACAAACAAACAGCAAGAACAAAGTAGTTTGTAGGCTTGCTCCCCGAGCAAAAGAGAGAAAAAAATTGATTTAAGGAAGGAAGACAAGAAGAGCTTGTTGCCTCAACATTCCCTACACTCTTGGACGAAGCTGTAGGGAAAGCAAAACTGTATTTATGTTCCTGCTAAAATTAGTTCACTTTTGAACCCGAATATTCTGATATTTTCATCCCATGAAAGATTGGGCCGCTGCAGTAGTTCATTTTAATATACTAAAATATGTGATTTAGCGAGAACGCTGAAGAGATTGCTAGATTCTCCAAAACTTGGAGACAAGTGTTATTCTTTCATTGAGGTGGGTGAATTTGCTGTAAAGAAAGCATTCTAGAATCTGGAGTACAGGAGGCTTTAAAAAAGT
>NC_061088.1:85926496-85932034 GCF_015104395.2 Macrobrachium nipponense | reverse complement strand
AGGAGCACTAGGCACGATCCCAAGATCCCTGAAAGGAATCTAGAAAAACTAGAGGCTGAAGTAGCTCGGGCCTCATGCAGAAGAGTGTGATCCTAGAAACGGCACACATAGTAAGAAAAGTGATGGACTCCTAAGGAGGCAGGATGGAACCCGGAACCCCACACTATAAATACCACCAAGTCGAATTGGAGGACTGTGATAGAGAGAAGATAATAATATAATAATAATAAAAGTAACTTACGCTCAACTTACAGTTCGTGGAAATAACTTTAAAGTATTTCAATGACACTAACTGTTTAAATTCCGGGTCTCCATTTTGTGGAAGCTTGATTTTCTTTTAAAACTGTTGATAAAAACAATTTAAAAATAAAGAGACTCATAGTAGCGTTACTAAAGGTTCTTTGCAATGTCCCTTCGGCCCCTATAGTAAATTCACATCAACCGTGCAGCTGATGTCTAGGACAGTCCCTTACGACGCTCCTGATTGGCTGTTGATTCACCAGTCACAGGGCTGGACTCAGTCTCTCTCGAGAGTTCACATAGGCAGGATAAATGTTCCACCTCTCCTGAGGGATACGTCTTTCAAAATTATCCCTCAGAAGAGGTGGAACATACATCCTGCCTGAGACAGAGTTTCCAGCCCTGAGTTTGGCTTATCAATAGCCAATCAGGAGCGTCGTAAGGGACTGGCCTAGACATCAGACGCACGGTTGATGTGAATCTACTATAGCTGCAACGCCCTTCATTCCTTTTACTATACCTCCGTTCAGATTATCTTTCTTCCATTCTGCTGTTCACACTTTCCCGACAATTATTTCACAGTGTAGCTGCTTTGAGGTTTTCCTCATGTTTCACCTTTCAAAACCTACCTACTTCCAATATCCTTTCCAGCGCTGAATGACCTGATAGGTCCCAGTGCTTGGCCTTTGGCCTTATCTCTATATTTCATCCCATACATAACTGTGGATTTTATTCCTAATATATACATATGTATATACACACACACACACACACACACACACACACACACATATTATATATATATATATATATATATATTATATAATATATATATATATATTGTGACGAAGTGCCAAGTATCTGGTTACTACACTTACCATTCATTAATTGTACCTCACAACAGCCAGACACCTGCACCCTCATCACAGGTATTAAACGACTGAATACTGTAAAGGCAACAGTGATACCTTAACAACGTACCAGTATTGCAGAAAATCAGAATAAGTTCATCAAAACAGGTGTGAGGTAATCGTGTAATTAATTAAATTAATTAAAGGGTATCACTCCATCAACAACTTTAAAAGTCTAAGTATTTCCCTGATTTCAGAAGTCTAAGTATCTTCCCTGGTTCTAAGTCACTTCAAAGTAAAATTGAAGGAAAACAGATCAATTACCACTCTATGTTTCTACCTAACATCAATATAATCATATGCTGGTGTGAAAATAAACACTTATAAAAATTTTAAATACAAAAATTTATTATTAAACTCAAAATTTATAAGTGAAATTCACAATATCAGGGAAAATTACTGTTACTTGAAAACAAAGTAAAGAATTTAATTAATTCCTGAATCAAATAAGTAAACTAAATCAAAATAATTTATCATAAAATTCAAGAAAATACTTCAATCAAAATTCAACAGTGTGTTGACAATAATTGAAATTTGGAAATTAATTCACAAGTGCTAAACAATAATAAAAACTTGAAAAGAATTCTAAGTAAATGCAAAAATTAATCACAAGTGTTAAATTTTTAATTAAATGTGCAATGATTAAGTAATTAAAATAACTAAGTTAATTAAATTGTGAATGTAAATGAAAACACAGAAAAATGTGGAAAATACCAAAATTGTAAAAAGTACTAATCACACAGAATATAAAACAAAAAGACACACTTTAATAATAAAATGGATAAATGCACCAAAAATAAACACTTCAATAAGAAAATGGATAAATGCACTTCAAATGAAACAAACACAAAAATTTGCAATGTGTAAAAAAGTAAATCTTTTCACTCAAACCATTTTAACCATTAGTTATTCGTTCTCTAAACCATCGAAACTAATAGTTATTAGTTTTTACCAAACCACTGACTATTAGTTATTAGTTGCAAGTAATAAAAATATAACACACTTTACCTTGGTATACCAACTTCTTTCTTCAAAAAATTCACCAATTCACAAAAATAGGTGCCGTTACACACACTTGTAAAAATGTTGTTTGTTCAGATTCCACAAAAAGCACTAATAACACTAAATGAACTCTAAGAAATATCAAATCTGAAATCTACAAGTTACGAGTGACCATTTTACGTTACGTTAATATCAATTACGGCGAGGCAGAGTGCAGAGAGAGAGAGAGAGAGAGAGAAAGAAAGAGAGAGAGAGAGAGAGAGAGATAGAGAGAGATGTCTGAACGGAGGTAAGTTTTAAGTTGCAATGAATTTCTCTTCCTTACGGAAGCTGGGCAGTGGAGATGACACAAAACGTTTTGGGACAATTCTTTCTAGAAGCTTCGAAATCTGACACAACTTTACAGATAAAATGTGAAATCTGCACGTGGTTTTCAGCAAAGACATACGTGTATGAGACGAGTATACACTCATGTTCGTACCCAATCAAGACAGAAATCGAGCGATAATTCAGATTGACATGTTTTTAAAAACACAACGAAGACTCGAGCTCCCTTAATCTCGAGGTGATGAAAGTAACTGAAACAATTGTAGCTTTGAACGGACAAAGTTAATCTCTCTCTATTTTCATACTACGTTATATATTCTTTTTAAATTATGTTATGCGAAATCTGAACACACATTTTAAACATCTAATTCTAAGCTAGCTAGGAATCCGAAAAAATGTTGCCAAAATCCTCTACATAACATTTTATACAGTCTAAGAGGGGAGGGATAGATGCGTTTGAAAGTAGCAATATATATATATATATATATATATATATATATATATATATATATATATAAAGGTTTTTGCCACGAAGGAAAAATGAAAAAGCGAGATAGCCGAGTACTTTCGGTCTTGTTCCGACCCTTTGCCTTAGTAAAGGGTCGGAACAAGACCGAAAGTTTACTCGGCTATCTTGCTTTTCATTTTTTCCTTCGTGGCAAAAAACTTTTTATTTATACATAGCATCACGTTTATATACTTCGTGATCAAGTTATTCATATATATATATATATATATATATATATATATATATATATATATATAATGTTGTACCCTTAGCAGGCTGGGTCCTAAGGTGAGTGGGACCATTTCGTTTTCCAGAAATTACTTTTTGGGGATGTGGATGGAAGCGTCGCCCCCCCATCCCCTTCCCATTTATGTTTCTGGAACCATGGACATTTGTGAGAAGAAATGCCAGGTTCGATTCCTGAGTGATCCAGAAGTCTTCAGGTAAATTTCGTTCATTATGATTATACCTGCTGAGAGAGAGAGAGAGAGAGAGAGGGAGAGGAGCAGAGAGAGAGCAGGTTTGATTCCTGAACGATCCATAAGTCTTTAAGATATTTCATTATTGTAATTATATATATATATATATATATATATATATATATATATATATATATATATATATATACCTATTGACCCGAATAGTGAATCTCGTAGCACTTAGTGGTTAGTCGACTTTGGTGGGTAGCGATCGGGGCACAGAAAAGGATTGGGGGTAGGATTGCAATATAATAATAATATTAATAAATAAAGGGCACTCGGTGACCGCATACCTCCGCCAAGGCCCTTGGGCAGTAAGGTCCCTTCCTGCCATGAAGTTGGATTCCTTTCTCTCCCAAAATTTAATTAGTCGTACAAAGCCACAGAGCCCATCGTATCTGTCGTGGAGTGTAACCCCCCCCCTCCAACCACCAAAGGGATTTAACCTGGAATGCATCAATTTCTGTGGCGTGTTTATTCCAAGCATTTGGGGAGGGATGACAGCAAAAAACGTAAATCAAAAGACTGTAAAATGTCATAAAAGTAATGACCCCCAAGAAATTTTAGCCTTAGAGAACGACCCCGAAAACCACTTGGGGGGGGGGGGGCGGATGGGGTTCACAATCTAAAAAAAGAACTCGAAAATTTACATTGAACTGCGTAATTTTATATAAAAATAAGCGTAAGTTCTTGTTACGTTTCCATGCTGGAAGCAATAATATGAAGAGATAAGAATTATATCTATAAAAAAAAATTCGGTTCACTAGTTTTCACTAGATCTTACTAAGAGGAAATCAAAGAGACCAGTCAATATATCTCAGTCTTAAATCTTTGGGTGAAACAAAGAAATATCCTATCTTTATAATCTGCAGGAGACGAATACGAAAAGAATGTATCGCATTACTTGAATTTAAGAAGATTTATCCGAGCTATTTGAAGGTTATTAGAAGAATGTGATAAATAAATAAAAATTGAATGTAGATAAAAATAGCTGCTTAAGAGGTAATATAATCATCATCAATGATGTCCCGGTCTTATCCCAGTGCCATTTTCCGCGCTGATTTAACAGCCATATCTCGGAAGCTTTAGCTATCCTATATACCTAGGAGGTTAGGAGCAATCGCTCCGGGACCGTGAGCGAATTTTGGACTGGTGACCCAGTTTCCGCGTCCTTGAGATTTTCTGGCGGCAAGCGACGGAAAGTGGCACACGCACCATATTGATTGGGAAAGAGGCGACCGAATCCGTTTTCTATGAAGGCGAGACGACCGTCGGGGACTTCGGTAAACCGCTCAAACACCACTTCTGGGCGATTTCGCTTCGGATGCTTGACGTACGAAAGAGGAGAATTTAACTTTGACGGTGGGATTAAAAACGTCAAAGTTAAAATCTGCGGTTAAGGCTAATTTTGATTGTTTTAGAAAACCCTGAAACACAGACATTAGTGGATACAGTGTCATGAGGGACACTTGTGGTGTGTACCGAACACCTGTCAGTCAGTCCCTTTGTTGACGAAGAACTCGACGTGTATTATCGAGAGGGAAGTTGGAAAAAATAAACGTTTCATCGAATTTTAAACAACGAAGATGTTTTTCTAAATATCCGGGTGACCTCGAGACGTTTATTTCAAAGTCGAACAAACGTTTAGGAAGCTTTCAAACCAGAAGTCAGCTGTAGCGACCAGGACCACTGAGCATGCGCGCCCCAATGCTGTAATGTGAATCGGTTGCCAGGTAGGAGTTTTTTGGTTACATTTTTACTTGACCTAACCTATATATATTAAGGTTGGCCACATTTTACACACGTCCTTACTTTTTCTCCTGGAAGGTTCCCATCGTCGAGAGACAGATAATGATTACGTTTTAGTCCTCCCCTGAACGGATGTTGGAAAAAAAAAAAAACGTTACCGATTGGTTAGACACGCTGCTGCTCACTAGCATTGTTTCCGTAGCGCAAATTATAGAGAGATTCAGTTGTTTATCAATGCCTTAAACAAGGATCTGTCACGGTCAGTTTGCTTTAAAAATTTGCATCTTGGCATCGAATGAGATTAAGAAGCCGGATAAAACCG
>NC_061088.1:85871496-85921496 GCF_015104395.2 Macrobrachium nipponense | reverse complement strand
TAAGGAGGAATTGATTTGCGTTGATGTGGATTCCACAAAGTTACGGTGGCGTCAGCGATAATTACTTAGTCCACAGGAAGGTATTGCGAGAAGCACGGAACTGTCAAAGCAGAACAGTAACGAATCGCCAATTAACTATTGATTAAGCACAGGAAGGAGTTGCAAGCATGCTGTTCATAGCATGCGATGCATTAGTGTGCGAATATAAGAACATTTAAAAATGCATTATACACACGAAAATATACATACGCGCATGTTGTAAAAACGTATTTACACAGATACACACATACATGAACGGATTATAAATAATACACACACATACACATATGCTATATATTATATAATTATATAGATATATATATTATATATATATCTATATATATATATATATATATATATATATATATATGTATATATATATATATATATATATATATATATATATATATATATCATATATATACACACACACACAACTCAAGAGAACAAAAGCGAGAAGAAAATGTGTACAATCAGATGATTTGCAGATACGTGATACAACACACCTGTGGAGGCCTTCAGAAACTGTGTACCCAAGACAAACCAATTCCGGCACTCATTTTATTATTATTATTATTATTATTATTATTATTATTATTATTATTATTTATTATTATTGATTATTATTATTATTATTATTATGTTATTTATTATATTATTATTATATATTATTATTATTATTATTATTATTATTATATTATCATATTCAGACGATGAAGAACCCTATTCACATGGGGCAAGCCCACCAAAGGGGCCACAGACTTGAAATTCAAGCTTCCAAAAGAATATTATGGTGTTCATTAGGAAGAAGTAAGAGGGGGGTAAAGGGATGTACAGAAGGGAGAGACCCCACCTATTAAAAAAGAAAAAAAATATTAATAAATTAAAAAAATAAATAAAAATGTATGAAAATGTATCAAAATACCTGCAGTCTAGATTTAATACACTTTCGTGCTCAGGTTTAGCTTGTGGCTCTAAGTAATTAGGGAGGTGAAAATAGCTGAGGTTTAGGAGAGAGAGAGAGAGAGTCGTTGCATTTGTTCATAAATACGTTATATACCTACGTAACGGAATACATAGCAATTTTGCTTTCCCCTCTCGTATCTTCTGTGGCTTAATAATATTTTGTACAATTCATTTGCAATGGAAGTTCATTTTGAACTCTCATATACCTTTATCGTTTAACCTTCTCCCTGTTAGGATTCTTTGTCAGATTGTTAAAAAGAATTCTTTGTGAGAATTTGTCGTCAGAATTTTTTGTAGGAATTCTTATATGAATTTTTTTTTGCCAGAAATTTTTACCAGAATTCTCTGTACTATTTTTTTGTGAGAAGTCTTGGTAAATTTTTTTTTGTCAGAATTCTTTGTAATTTTTTTTTCAGAATTCTTTACCAGAATTCTTCTTTGCACTAATTTTTTGTCAGAATTCTTTGTAAATTCTTTTTGTCAGAATTCTTTGTAAAGTTTTTGTCAGAATTCTTTGTATAACAATTCTGTCAGAATTATTTTGTACGAATTCCTGTCAGAATTTTTTGTCAGAAATTTTGTACGAATTTTTTGTCAGAATTCTTTTCAATAACTAATCTTTTGGTCAGAATTCTTTGTAAGATTTTTTTGTCAGAAATCTTTGCAAGAATTCATAGTCAGAATTCTTTGCAAGAATTCACAGTCAGAATTCTTTGCAGGAATCCTTAGCAATGCTGTTAATGAATAACCGCACAAGAATGCAGGAGAACTTGCAATCATTTACAGAAAATAACTATTCTATATTTAGTGCCAGGTTCATGGTATCGCGGGTCGATCGACGTTCTGATTACTCAGAGGTTAGGTATTTGGTTACCGCAAAGAAAAATACTGCGCAAGGAAAAAGTCTTATGCAGGATTCCTCGCCTGAAATCCACATAAGTTAACGAGGTGAACTTCAGTCTGTTCAATGATGTAATACGGTTAAATTGGGTTGCTTATGTATATTACTAACGGAAGTATACATTTGCATTTCATATTGGGATTATAAGTTTATCTGTACTTTGGCGTGACGGATATGACTCAAGCTTGAATACTTTCGATGTAACATTATCCTCAAGACTTGCAATTTTTGTGTACGCATATTATAGAGTTGGGGGAGATTTCAGTCTGCACGTATCTTTAAATGACATTTCAATTCATTTTTGGACATGCAGCCTTTGACGTTGCTTGTTCATCTCTTGACTTTTTCTATAACAATAATAGAAGAACGTCTATCCCCTAACGAGAGATTTATAATTGAAAACTGTCGATCCCCTAACTAGAGATTTATAAGTGAAAACTGCCTATCCCCTAACTAGCGATTTATAAGTGAAAACTGGCTGAACTTATCCGTGGAGTTATTCGAACTGTGTTAACTTTGGGGTTGCTTCGTCAAGCCAGAAGACGCGTATATCATTCGTGACTTAAGATGTCATCTACTATACCTCCAGTTCTAAACGTTTAACGTAGCGAGCATTTGAAAATAAATCCCCTTCGCATCAGATTGCTCTAAACACCAACAGCGTGGACCAAGTCAGGTCCACCCCTCCCACCTATAAATAAATGACGGCTGTCTTGCGTCTCTCCAAATGCGAATCCAAACAGTCCGTTACCATGGCAACGGCGCGCGGGCGGCGGTGGCCACAACACCCGAACGACTCATTCACTCGGCTGAACACATACGAAGCTGGCGACGGTTGATAGTCGCACACACACACACACACACACACATATATATATATATATATATATATATATATATATATATATATATATATATATATATATCAGGCTTTTGCTATCGTTCCGCGGCTGTTCGTGAAATCTTTTTTCCCGGCATCGCGAGTGTTCCGGGAAATGTATATATAATCCTCCGCTGCGCCCCCAAAATAAAGGCAAAATTGCGGGAGCTATTTTTATTTGCTTACTAATTCATTTTTTTTTTCTGCTTAGCCAGCTGAGCTCTACGGATGGATGCTGCCGCTTGCATACTAATACATATATATCTGCTTTTGTCAGTCTTGTTCGCGAGTTGTTGCTCAGTGTATGTCAGTATGTTTAACTGTCTGTCTATCTATATCTCTATCTATGTACCAATAGAAATAGATATATATATATATATATATATATAAATCTATCTATTTTAGTAAATTAGAAACGAATATAATTATATCATATAATTATATATATATATATAATATATATATATATATATATAAAACATATATACGATATGTAAGTATAGTATCACACACACACACACACACACACACACACACACACACATATATATATATATATATATATATATATATATATATATATATACATATATAAACATAAAAACATATATCTACGCGGCACTTAATTTACGAAATTGCCAGAGACCGTTATAAAAAAATATATATCTATATTAATTGCTTCCGCTTTGCCCAAACGAAGATCCGTGTTTACAAATAAAACAATTTTTTTTTCTCTCTCTCTCTAATCATGAAAGTCTCATAAATAAAAAAAATCTTACTTTTGATGACAATCAAAGGCGAACAAACAGTCAGTCCCTCGTTAGGGCTAATTAGATGAAAGTAAAACCTCTCCCTCTTTCTATTTTCGAATGATTTTTTGTTCTTGTTTTTTTACTCATATTTTACGCAATTGTTTATTTATTTTTTTTTCTAACTCAAAGTAGAAGAGACGATTGATGCCAAACTCGGAAGACCAAAGGTGAATCTCTCTTCCTTTGAAAGGTCAGGATTAAACAGTTTCGAAATAGGATACTTACTTAAAGAGTCGCCGGAAGTTTTGAAATCTGGGACTGTTAGAAGAAGGGGCGATCAGTGAAAGATCTCACGTTTTACGAAACGTAATTTAGAACTAAGATTTGTAAAAAACGCTGAGTTCAGATTGGTAAAGGGAGCTAAGGCAGATTGGTAAAAAGGCCTGTGACCGATCTGTTAAAAAAAAAAAACTAGGACAAATGGCTAAAAGGAGTAAGGTTAATTGGTAAAAAGGCCTATGACAGATCGGCTGAAAAAATAGGACAGATTGGTAAAGGGAGCTAAGGCAGATTGGGAAAATGGCGATGACCGATTGGTTAAAAAACCTGGGACATATTGGTACAAAGAGCTAGGACAGATTGGTAAAAGGCTATGACTGATTGGTAAAAAAAATACTAGGACAGATTGGTAAAAAGGCCTATGACCGATTGTTTAAAAAGAAAAAACTAGGACAGATTGGTAAAAAGGCCTATGACCGGTTGGTAAAAAAAAAAACCTTGGACAAATTGGTACAAAGAGCTAGGGCAGATTGGTAAAAAGGCTTACGACCTATTGGTTAAAAAAAGAAAGAAAGAAAAAACTAGGACAGATTGGTAGAAACGTTATGACAACTTGGAAAAAAAACTAGGACAGATTGGTAAAAGGATCTGAGGCAGATAGGTAAAAAGAGCTAGGACAAACCGGTAAAAAGACTACGACAGACTTGTAAAAAAATAAAATAAAATATAAAACAGCTAGGAGAGATTGTTAAACAGATCTACGACCGACGGGTATAATGAGTTACCACAGACAGGCAAAAAGACCTACAGCTGATTGTTACAAAGACCTGGGATTGATTGTTTAAAAGACCAACGACTGATTGTTTAACAGACCAAGACGTTAAAAAGACCAACGACTGATTGATAAAAAGACCTACGACTGGTTGTTAAAGAGAACTCGTAAACATTAAATCAAATTAATGATTAAACAACACAATCACATGAAATGGCGTTTACGCTTTGCAGACTTTTCAGGCAACGAAAATGATAATTATATCTGATAAGGACATAGAGAGCAAGCCGTTGCATTGGCACATTTAGTATATAAAAATAAATTTTCAAAAACAATAAAAGCTACGAAAACATAAGTGAATCTAAAAGTTGGATCTCTTCTTTCTGCATTTCCCTTTACCTCCTCTTACTTCTTCTTAATGAACACCAAAATATTCTTTGGAAGCTTGAATTTCAAGTCAGTGGCCCATTTGGTGGGCTTGTTCCGTATGAATAGGTTTCAGTTTCTGAATAATAATAATCCAAAGAAACTCATAACCACATGAGACAATGAAATGGAAAAGTAAATCCACAATAGTATGTCTGTCTGATTTTGTTATTGATTGAGAATATAAAGCAGATATAAATAAATAACAAAATCAAACAGACATACTATTGTAGATTACCTTTTCCAATAATAATAATAATAATAATAATAATAATAATAATAATAATAATAATAATAATAATATAATAATAATAATAATAATGAAAAATTATTGCATTTAATATTCGTCTGTGCAATATCTAATATCCGGAATAATTTTTTCCCTTGTCTTTCAGAGCAATTATAATGAGAAACAAAGCCGAAGATGTCGGACCTGACTTTTCTTCGGGAATATTCGAGACAGAAATGAAATGAAATGAATCGCGTCACTATGAATTTGCAGAGGCAGGACCTGAGAGCAAAGAATTCCGCGCAACGAAACAGAATCGACCTGAGAGATGGGAATCTCAAAGAGTGTTTCTTAGCGACTTAAATTTTCATTTTAAAAAAATATATATTTTAGTTTTTGTTCTTTTGTTATTTAAAAGGACAGTTTTTATTATTTGTTTTCCTTTTCTTTAATTTCTAATATAACCAGCTTAAATATGGCTGATTAGAAAACGCGAATTATAAAGTTTACTTCTGAAACAAAAACGCAGCGACAAGTGATTCTAATCGATTGTTGAGATACGAAAGAGACGAAAAGCAGATTCGTGAATATGGGCGTGAACATGGGCAAAGGCGGGGGCGGCGGCGCCCACGCGGGCGGGAGCAGTGGAGGGGGCATCCTGGACGCCCTCCACCTCTCCCAGGGCACCCTCCACATCGTCATGCTGGGGCTGGACTCCGCAGGGAAATCAACTGCCCTCTACCGCCTCAAGTTCGACCAATACCTAAATACGGTTCCCACGATTGGATTCAACTGCGAGAAGGTGAAAGGTCTCTCTGGCAGAGCTAAGGTGAGTCACAAGGAACATTTCTTCCTTTGTTTTCTCCTCTACTTCTTACAATCTTACAAATTCTATTTATATTATATATATATATATATATAATATATATATATATATATATATATATATATATATATATAATATATATATATATATAATATATTTAATAAAAGGAGCCCATAAAAACGCCAAAATATAGAGAGAAAATACTATATTTTAGAGACTGCTGTCTCCCTCTTCAGGTAGATGAATGAGAAAAGTTACAGAAAAGGTGGTATTTATACCAAGAGATGCATCCACAGGTAAGCCAATTTAGGTCACTCCCACTGATAATCTTCCTTTAATCCTCTTAAGCGTTGAATGAAAACTTTATCAATGACATCTGTATCCTATGCGCCCTTTGAGATGTTCATTACCTGTCTCTGTATATTTTGGAGTTTTTATGGGCTCCTTTAATTTGATGGAATTCTGTTGTAACATAACATTTTTACCAGCCATATATTTATTTATTTATTTATTTATTCTTTTATTTATTTTCACCTGACCTAAGGCATGGATGAAAATGATTTCATTTTCGGTTTGTCCATCCACGGACAGGACGTTGCATTACTTCCTATCTCTCCGTGGTCGAAGGAACCACCTCTCTCTCTCGTTTTGCTTTAAAGAAACTTAATTTTAATTTTTTTTAAACTCTACCAATGACTTTCTTAATGCATTTAACATTGCCTGTCTGTTTACAATGCATTTAGCATTGCCTGTCTGTTTACAAATTACCTGAAATCTATTATATTGATGGATTTCAATGAAAATTTTTGGGGGAGTGGGTAGATTTGGGCAGCTGAAGAATTAATTAGACTTTAATGTAAGTCTGGATAAGCATCAATGCCCTTCTTTTTATTATTTATTAAAAATGTTACCAGACACCCAAATCCCAAATGCTCTTCCTATACTCACCACTGCCGATGTGATATACCTTCACTATAACACCCACGGGGCAAAAAAGGCCTCACAGCAGTTGCACTCTGAAACAATTTCATAGGCAAGAGTGAAAAGAAATATATAAGAAAGAGAATATAAACAGAGGTACAGTAAAGCGAATGGAAAGGGGTTGCAGCTAGGGGCCTCAAGAAGGGACGCTTGCAAAGAACTTTAAGTGATGCCTACAGTGCACAGCATGTGGTGCACTGACGGCATTAACCCGCCTACGAGGACTTACTTGTCCTTCCTATGCTCGCCTCTGTAGACATGATATAACTTCACCATATATATATATATATATATATATATATATATATATATATTTATATATATATATATATATACTTTAGTTTAACCAGACTACTGAGTTAATATTAACTCTTCTAGGGCTGGCCCGAAGGATTAGACAAGCTATTTAAAATCTCTAAAGATTTTATTTAAAACTAGCAGCATATGTCAATCTAAGGACTAATTAAATGAATTGTTATGTATTTCAAAAATTTATATTCACACACACACACACACACACACACACATATATATATATATATATATATATATATATTATATATATATATATATATATTTATATATATGTATATAGTATATATATATATCTATGTATTTAAAAATGCCTATACTTATGTAAATTCCTATCAAATAAATATCTAAAAATTACTATCTAAAACCAAATATTTGATATTGGGAATATATATAAATTACTATGTGAATATATTCTATGTTTTTTAAAATTCTCTAATTATCTAAATTCGTAATCAATAAATATCTAAAAATTACTATTTAAAAAACAAATCCATTTCGATATTGGGGAATATGGTTATAAAATTACTAATGTTGGAAGTTTTATATTTTTATTGTATAAATTATCAAATTTAAGGAATTTTAAAACAAAATATTAAAAGTGAAAAATATAACTTTCACTGAGTACACCCTCAGGGTAAAGATACTTATAAAATACAATTCCTTTTTATTTGTTGAAGGAAGGAAATCTCTATGGCTGTCTATTTGATTGATTTCGTCTGTGGCAAATAAATAAAAATTTCAATCTATTCTTTTCCTTTTTCATCTGTAATTACTGCATTCATTTCTGTCCCTCTCGCTTCGTCAGTTTGATCTGAGGCGATGGAAGTGAAATTCGTTTTCCTTCGTATTACCTGGCAATTATTATTTTACCCTTGAGATAAAATGATTTTTTTTGCCGTTTTATTATTATTATTATTATTATTATTCATTATTATTATTATTATTATTATTATTATTTATTATTATTATTATTATTATTATTATTATTTTATTCAGCGTTAGTGCAATATATCATAATTTTTTTAATTTTTTTAATTCTAAGCTTCGTTATATTATACAATAATATTCGTATCTTGTAAAAATGGACCAGTAGATTCTACATTTATATGTATAATTATATATATATATATATATATATATTATATATATATATATATATATACATGAATAATTATCACATCATTCGTATTACCTGTCAATTATTATTTTACCCTTGAGACATAATGAAATTTTTTTGCCGTTTTATTATTATTATTATTATTATTATTATTATTATTATTATTATTATTATTCTTATTATTATTATTATTATTATTATTATTATTATTATTATTATTATTATTTCAGCGTTAGCGCAATATATCATAATTTTTTTGATTTTTAATTCTAAGCTCGTTATATTATATAATAATATTCGTATCTTGTAAAAATGGACCAGTAGATTCTACATTTATATGTACACATATATATATATATATATATATATATAAATATTATATATATATATATAATATCTATATTATCGAGCTACAATGTCCTTTAATATCTAATTCGCTCTACCTCGGAATTAATATATTTTCATATATGCTTAACCGAAGGGGAATTTTTTCTCGATAATAGATTTGCCTGGACCAGGGCGCGAACCTATGGATCCTTTCAAACCCAGGAACGTCAGTGAAGCTTTACCTACTACACCACCGCGAGAGGCTAAAAGTTCATGTCGCCTGTCACCCTCTCACCTACTACACCTCTCGCGGTGGTGTAGTAGGTAAAAGCTTCACTGACGTTCCTGGGTTTGAAAGGATCCATAGGTTCGCGCCCTGGTCCAGGCAAATCTATTATCGAGAAAAAATTCCCCTCCGGTTAAGCATATATGAAAATATATTAATTCCAAGGTAGAGCGAATTAGATATTAAAGGACATTGTAGCTCGATATATGTATATGAATCACGGAAATGTGATATGACTTATATATATATATATATATATATATATATATATATATATATATATATATATATGAATAATTATCACATCACCGTGATTCATATAATTTATTCGAGCTACAAATGTCCTTTAATATATAATTCGCTGTACCTCGGAATTAATGTATTTTCATATATGTAAACCGAAGGGAAATTTTTTAGTTGATGATAATTTCGTCCTGTAGTGGGTTCGAATCGATAACGTCACTGATTCCTTCTCTGTCCTGATTCCTTCTCTGTCCGCTGGGCGCTGGTTCGAACCCACGAGAGGACGAAATTATTATCAACTAAAACATTCCTCTTCGGTTTGCATATATGAAAATATATTAATTCCGAGGTAGAGTGAATTAGATAGTAAAGGAGATTTGTAGCTCGAATAATATATATATATATATATATATATATATATATATATATATATATATATATATATATATATATAATGCTGTCGTTACTCACTCTAGCCTCTTCCACCAAAGAGGCTACCCACTCGTGTGTCTACCTCTCCACAAGTTATCTCGAGGAACCATCGTTGGATTTAAATGGACTCTTAATGAAGGTCGGGTTACCGTCAAAGGAAGAGCCATTAGATTTTGGGACAGATAGATCCCGAAGCGAATCTAGATTCTGCGTATTTTTTAGTTTTCTGAAAAATATTGTCCTGGTTTCGTCAGTCCGTCCGCATTTTTTTTCTGTCCGCCCTCAGATCTTAAAATCTACCGGGGCTTGAGGTTTGCAAATTGGTATGTTGATCATCCATCCTCCAATCATCAAACGTACCAAATTGCAGCCATCTAGCGTCATTAGTTTTTATTTCATTTAAGGTTAAATTTAGCGTCGTAGTTAAAGTTTCATGGGCCGAGCTAACCGAGAGATAGATCTTGTAAATGTTAACTTTTTTTTTTTTTTCATTTTAACGACCGGGAAAATTGCTGGATCTGTTTTTCTGGCGTTGGAGGAGTATGGGGTCTATGGATGCTTATCTTATTAACAGATGAGACGCGCAGTATCCAATCTATATGATCGTGGTGCCCAGTAACTTCGTTTCTAATATGACTCCTGCGTTTCTGACGGATTTCATGTTATCTAAATATGTCATTTATTTCGACGATATCGAGTGATAATTCGAGAATTTTCCGCGATACACTGTGCTTCGTGTATAGTCAGGTTTTTAACAATTTCTTTTTTTTATTTTTTATTTTTTAATATATACTGTATTTGCTTCTAATGCTCCAGTTTCCAAATTCGAAACACAAGCTTCACCGCTGGTGCTTTCACTGACCCTGGTATGAAGTTAATGTTTCCAATAGTTTAAAAGATCCCTATGACTGTTTTGATTTTTAATTGGCTCCTAAGTATGCATATATGTTTGTGTATGTATTATATATATATATATATTTAATATTAATATATTATTTAACATTAATAATATTATTAGTATATATAGTATATACTATATATATATTATTAAATAAATATATATAGACTATATGATATATATATATATGTAATATAATAAAAGTATATATAATATATATATATATATATATATAAATTATTATTAATATATAATAATAAAGTATATATAAATTCATATAGTATATATATATATATATATATATATATATAGTAATATATACGTATATAATAATATATTTACAATATATATATATATATATTGACATATATATATATATATATATATATATATATATATATATATATATATATATTATATATTATAAATACTATTATATATATATATAATATATATTATAATACTGCAACCCGATACAGAATCGCAATCCATCTAACATACCCAAATGTGCTCACACATAAAAACAACTGGGAAATAATCCGCTCATTATCATACGAACAAGCAAAACAGCAGACCACACCACCTGGGAGAGAGGGAGAGAGGTACGACCAAATTAAAAAAAAAAAAAATACAAGAAGCCAAAGGTTAAACAGAGTGTAATAAACACGAGAGAGTTTAAGTGACGCTGTGATGTAAGGCTCCTTATCACCTGGAAACGCGTAACAGCAGCAGCAGCAGCAGTCTGAAGGAGGCGTGGAGAGTGGCTGAAGGAGGCATAATAAATAAGGGCTCCGAAAACAAGAGAGTCCCAACCCTACACTCTCCCCCTCTGGTTACCCTTCAGGCTGCAGCAGCGGAAAACGAAGCGCCATTACTCAGCGCCGGTCGCTTTCTTTGCCTACCTGTTGGAAGCGCTCCGGCCACCGCTGGCTCTGGGAAGAGAGTTTAGAGTTTCCCCTCTCTCGTCCTTTCTCGTCCTTTCTCGTCCTTTCCGTCTATACCTCGCGCGCTAATGGGCCTTTGTTAGGCCTCGGGTCTCATTGTAACCCACGGCTGCTTGTGCTAGTCAGCTTATTATAGACCCTACCCAACCTTTTTTTTTATTTGACTTTTTTTTTTAAAGATAATCACGTATTACATTAAATAAATATAATTTAGTGGCTGCTAAATCCAATCGGGGTTTCTTGATGGAGACGAATAGCGAAAGGGCGGAACTGCCCCTTAGATGATAAATATGTCTTTTTTTTATCTTTTAATAAGCACAGATTTTTATATATTATATAAACTTTCACACGTCAACCTTCCAGTTTCTAGCCATTCTGGGTATGACGTTGCTACCCCCATACCCTTCTCCGATCTGTGGAGACTCATCACAGTCGACTAACCGCCAGGTATAAATAATGAACTGCTTAGGTCAATAGATTGATCAGGATACGGGGTCAAGTCATTCTAACAATGAGTATGACCTAAAATGTCTGTGTATATAGGGTATGTGTATATATATACATATATAGACATACACACACACACACACACACACACACACATATATATATATATACATATATATATATATATATATAGAGAGAGAGAGAGAGAGAGAGAGAGAGAGAGAGAGAGAGAGCAAAGAAATCAATAGAATCACACATCTCAAGCAACCCAGATAACAGGGATTAAATTAATAATGAAACAAAATGTCTTGGTATGACTATATTTGATTTTTTCTTCTCTTCTCCTTCCTTTCTTCTCGCATCCTTGAGAGAGGAGGAGGAGGAGGAGGGGGAGGAGGAGGAGGAGGAGGAGTAGGAGGAGAAGTGGGTTGATCCTCGATTCGAGGACTAGGGACTGAGTGCCCAGCAGCAAGTTGGTATCGGCTTCAAGTACCAACTTCAAAGACACTTTCAGTGGTGTGTCATATCTTCCGGCAATAATGATAAAATTGGCCGCAAGAGACCACAAAATGAATTAGTGGGAATATACTTTCTCTTTATTTCAATATGTACACAAGCACAATATAGTATATATGTATGTGTATATATAATTATATATATATAAATATATTAAGATATACATTATATACTTATGAAATATGTAATGTAAAGAAAAAAGGACACCAATGGCATTATGTGATTACATCAGATGTAGGTGACATAATGGTCTCAAAGCAATCACGAAGCCATACACAGTTTCTGTGTGCGCGTGTGTGTGTGTGAGTGTGTGTGTGTAGAAGACGGGGCATCACGACTGAATGAAAAAGAAGGTACAAAAAATTCCGCATTAACCTTCGACTTAACCTTCGACCATAAAATTTCACTGCCTTCCTCGGAGACTTGCGTCCATAGACGCCCCCCCCCCCCCCCCCCACACACACAAAAGTGCTTGCCAAAAGTGACGCCGTGACCGCGAAGTCTAGCTAATGAGGAAGACCCAAATGTCACCTTTCTATCGGTAATCGATATCAAAGGGGGGCGAGGGGACGCTGCCACGTTTTAACGATGGGTTCCCGATGACTATGAACAGCGTCGACGGGGAAATCGATCCTTTTCCAGTTCTGGGAAATCTTTTTGGGATTAATCAATACTTCGCGTCGGCGGCAATGCAATGGCACTACTTCGTAGGTGAATGTGGGGACCACGATCTTCGTTAATTTCGTGACAATTAACGATAATGAGCGACTTTGTCATGAATGAAGTTTAGCATGATGTCAGTATTTCATGGGTTCCTCGTCAATGTCTCCGCAGACCTCATGGGTATGCTATCTCATCTTTACTCAAATCAGGTTTGTTTTTTTAAGCTATAAACCAGGCTCTTTTTTATATAAGCTATCTCCTTATGCTCTCTGTATATCTATGTATCATAATTTCATCGTAAATTTATGTGTACACATATATATGTTTCTTGTTTTTCGTCTAGCAGAATCTCTCTCTCTCTCTCTCTCTCTCTCTCTCTCTCTCTCTCTCTCTCTCTCTCTCAAACTGCAGCAGCCGAAACTAGCTACGTGCAATATCATAACAGTGCCCTTCCATCTCTTACAAATTACCTTCACATCCATTTAAGTTTTTTTTTTTTTTTTCAGTTTTGCTGGAAATAAAGAAAAATCGTCCAATTTCTGTCTCTAAGCCCCGATGATTGTCAGCCTGTAAGTTTGTCTACTTCACCAGTCTGTCTGTCTTCCTGTGTTTTGTGTGTGTGTATGTGTGTGTGTGTGTTATACCAGTCTCTTCGTCTACGAGAATACATTAACCTTTTCGCTTATTTGTTTGTTTGGTTATTTCTTTGTTCGTTATTTTCTTCATTTTTTTTTTATCTTCCCTTCGGCTGGTGTTCCAACTCGGAGTTTGAGGTACTGAATATCTTGTGGATTAAAGAGGATGTGGAAGAACACGCAAGCGGAGTTTATAGCCTTAAGTCATAGTTTTGAGAGAGAGAGAGAGAGAGAGAGAGAGAGAGAGAGAGAGAGAGAGAATATATCCAAGTCGGCATGAAAGACAACATATCTGCCGTTAGCAAGATAAAGCGAATAGACAATGTCTCTGAGAGAGAGAGAGAGAGAGAGAGAGAGAGAGAGAGAGAGAGAGAGAGAGAGAATATCAGTGATACATCTGATTTTGAAAAATTCGCTTTCGCCAACCAACTACCATATGACAATACAGCATATGGCGTAGAAAAATTCACTCGTAATATAACTTCTTGCATTCACATAATTCTTAGCTTACTGGGCCGATCTCTCTCTCTCTCTCTCTCTCTCTCTCTCTCTCTCTCTCTCTCTCTCTCTTATAGACGACCTTTACCCCAAACCAAATTTCAATTTTCTATGATTCTCTCTCTCCTACAACCCTGGCGATGACGTGAGATCTTATTTTCTTATTTCTTTCAGCCCAGAGGCATCAAGATAGGCATATACGGTCCCCCAATCCAGTTTGGCCCGTTCTTTAAAATACACCTGAAATCTGTAATTGTCACTGAAGAGTCTCTCTCTCTCTCTCTCTCCTCTCTCTCTCTCTCTCTCTCTCTCTCTCCATCTTTTCCTTTTTTCTTATAAAATTGACTTTATCGAGGGATTATTTCTGTCTCTTTTTTTTTGTTTATCTGTCATGTGATACAGTCCTTCGTTCAACGTATAATTTTGTTAGTTTCGTAGGACTGCCTAATAGATATATATCTCTGTTTTGCTTATTTAATGATCTCTCTCTCCTCTCTCTCTCTCTCTCTCTAGTGAATAAGCCTATACACATAACACAGTAGAAGTACTTAACTCAAGAGGATGGACCAACATGTTTAACCCAGAACTACGTCCATTACGTCACAAGTGGTACTTAGCGATCAAGCTGATAATAAGATTGAGTCACACAACACCCCCAACCCCTCCCCTACCATCCCCTAACCTTCCTCTACAAACCCAAACCCAAGCCCCAGCCTTAGGACCCCCCCCCCCCCCCCACCCCCCCCCCCCAACCCCCCCCCCCCCCCCCCCCCATGTTTGAGAGCGTCCTCCTTCCTATCGATTCTATGGGTTTCCTTGTAAGCCGTAGACTTTATACGTTAGGCTCGGCGCTGACTCTACCTGAATCGTCGACGTGAAAGCATTTGAGATGACATTATTATCACTTGTAGGGGCGACTGATTCGATTTGATTTCGCGTCATGTGACTGACTTGTGAATAGGGTTGGGTCGAGGGTCCAGTTCTTAAAAGCTGTCATCAATGATGGCTGGGGGTTGCGTAACCAACGGACTTCTTGGTTTGTCAATAAGTTATCTGAGAAAACGTATTATAATCATTAATTAAGTAGATGAAACTATTCATATAGAACACAGGAAGAAGTAATAAAGGAATGTTTAAGTTTCACTGGTTATTCGTCCAGAATTGATGCAACAGACGTAGCAACGAAGATCATTTTGTCTTCCAAGTTACCGATTGTTTAACAAATAAATAAATAAATATATAGCTGAACATATAAATAAACAAAAGCAGGATTCGGTAGGTATCTAACGTGAGTTGTCCAGTTTTCCAAAGTTATTTTTGGCTTTATTTTTCCTTTACTTCGAAAATGTCATTTAAATATGAGGCTCTTGTATTTCAATATTTTGTCAGATTATAACTTCCTGAATGTTTTATTATTCTGCCAGTATATTTTTGCCTATATTTTGGCTTTGTCTATCGATTTTGTTTCCTCATTTCAAAGGAAAATAAAGGAAACTCATGAGTAAAAGAACCCAAGAAAAACAATAGACACACGAGGGTCTATGACCTAAGGAAAACAACACAGACACGAGGGTATTCAACCTAAGCAAAAAATAGAAACACGAAGGTGTATGACGTAACAAAAACAACAGACACACGAAGGTGTATGACCTAAGGAAAACAATAGACACACGAAGGTGTATGACCTAAGGAAAACAATAGACAAACGAAGGTGTATGACCTAAGGAAAACAATAGACACACGAGGGTGTATGACCTAAGAAAAACAACAGAAACCCGTGGGTATATAACCTGAAAAAACAACAAACACTAGGGTATGCAACCTAAGAAACCAACAGAAATACGAGGGAGGGTATACACCCTACGTAAACCAACAGAAACCAGAGGGTACACAAACAAAGGAAACCAACAGAAACCAAAGGGTACACAAACAAAGAAAACCAACAGAAACCAAAGGGTATATACCCCAAGACAAACAACGAAAGGCCGAGGATTTAAACCCTCAGAACAACAACAGAAACCTAGGGTACGTGAACTAACTCATTTGTTTGTTTGTTTGTTTGTTTACTGCTGTAGCAAAACAAAGCGAAACCCTCCCTCACCTTCCTTTGTCTGTCTACCGGCTCCCACAAACAGCAGAATATTCTACTCGAAAAAAAGAGAAGAATAAATCAATTCAGCCAATTCTCATGCCAGCAGCTCTCCAATATCACATAGTCAAAAGGAATGTATTACTGGCCATTCAACTTTCTATTCTTCCAGTCCACTCGAATTCTTTTTTTTTTAATTATAGAGGACGCGTTTTATGCTCAGAAGTGGCGGTGCTTATATTATGTTAGATTTACTGGCTGTGCAAAGGGTGTCAGGTTGTTGAACCCTTTACTATATCACTCCGAGGCGCGTGTCCACACACACACACACACACACACACACACACACACACACATATATACTATATATATATATATATATATATATATATATATACATACATATATATCATATATATATATATTTATGTATATATATAATCTGTATGTATGTATATATATATATATATATATATATATATATATATATATGGTATATATATATATGTACATATATACGTATATATATAATAAAGAGAGAGAGAGAGAGAGAGAGAGAGAGAGAGAGAGAGAGAGAGAGAGATTGTTATGTATTTCATGTAATTGCAGTACATGCGTATGAATTTTCCAGTCCCGTACACCCTTTCCGAAGTAATTCATGTCTTTAATAACAGAGTCATATTTTACCACTATACACATAGGGACCACACAGTGTATCATTAAACTCTAAGGGTTAACCCTCTTCCTTCGCGCGCGCGCCAGAAAAAATGGTAATTACTACAGGACTTAATAAAACGTAGCAAGAGTAGGAACTTTATATTACTAGCAAAAAAGGAATGTGATTATACACTCTTCAGCTCCCATAAGGACCCCACGATTTAGCCCCCGAAAAGAAGCGATAAATATGGCTATTGAAAGATGTTAGAATTACGAGAATCAGAAAAAAGAGGGGGACATAAGTTCAACTACACCAATTAACTGAAGAAAAAACCCAGTTAGTCGCCGACGATATACATACCAAGGCGTGATCCGACGATCTCCTTATCAGATTATAATCTTTCTTATATAAATTTTACACTTGATTAATACTCCTCTCTTTCTGTATCAGGGTTGGTGATTTTTTTGATTTCTTAAAAAAAAAAAAAAAATCTGTGATTTATTTGATTTATTTGTTTTTTATTTGTTAGATTTTGTCAATCCCCTTTTTTCCTTAAAATGTATCTTATGGCAAAATTACTATTGATATATCTTTTAGGTTTCCAGTTCTGGCCTAAAGTATGTACATGCAATTTTTTTTATATCAAAATAAATAGATGCAGCACAGTTATGCTTAAGTTTTCATCAACCTCCAAACCATATTTTTCAACTTGTTTGCTTTCAAAAAAATAAAAAAATCATGATTTTTTTAAAATGAAAAAACCAATGATTTAATCACTTGATTAAATCAGTTTGTTTTAACCTTTGCCAACCCTGATATGTATATCTGAGGGTTCTCACTCTCTCTTCTCTCTCTCTCTCTCTCTCTCTCTCTCTCTCTCTCTCTCTCTCTCTCTTACTCCGCAGAGCAGTAATTAACAGGGCAACTTGCCCCAACGCTGACCAAGCTGAAAATGCAGCAGTTAGGTAAAAGCAGTTTATCTCACGCCGCCTCTGGGAAAAGCTGTCGCATTTGGTTGGGCCACTTTGCAGCCTCGGAAGAGGCAATTTATTTTTCTTCCGGAATTTTGAAATACTTAAAAGTCTCAGTAAACTGGGGTCCAGAGGTTATTCTGCGCCCTGTCTCTAAGTGTATAGGTACTAATGCATGCAAGCGTGCGTATATTTTTATGGTATTTGTGTCATTATTATTATTATATTATTATTATTATTATTATATTATTATTAGATATTATATATTCAGAAGAAGGAAGAAAGAGAATCTGAACGGAGTTACAATAAAAGGAATGAGAGGGGTTGCATCTAGGGGCCTAGAGAAGGGACGCTGCATAGAACGTTAATAAACGCCTACAGTGCACCGCATGAGATGCACTGACGGCATTCCTCCCCCTATGGGGATCCTGCAGCTCAATTACAGTATAAACAAGATGACCTACTTCTCAGTCACGCGTCTCATTTCCATGATATTTCCAAACCTTTAAGAAGAGGGCGGAGTAGGAGGATGGGAGGCTAGAAAGACGAGCAGGAAAGAGGATTCTCCCTCAGCCAAGGACCTTGGGCCAGATTTGGATGGAGAGAACCTCTTTAATCCTGTAGAGACGGTTTGCATCTTCCGCCTTGGGTAGACTTTATCGGGTTGGACGAATTCCAAAAGATTTTCTCTCCCAATTATTTTTTTTTAACACTGTACGTCGCTTGTGTGTGTGATATGATGCCAAACGTGTAATTTAGCATAGGTAGCAATATCCGTGCTTATTTTCAGATGTGATGCGTAACCACGAACCCACAAATGTCTGTATGTATGAGTATAATATATATACAAACCGCAAACTTATTTTCATTTACATCATACGTTCACATGGATGCGAATGAATAAGTACATGGTGTCCATAAAGTCCCAGTACCATTATTAGCAATAAATACTTGTAATGGTACTGGGACTTTATGGACACCTTGTCTATGAAAAACGTCTGTTTCTGCGCTCACAGATTGTTATTATCCCTTAGAGATCTCTATATTCACTACCTGTCTGGTAATTCTGTGCTGCTAAGGCGTGACAACATTCAAAAGGCATATAAAAAGGGCCACAGATATTAAATGCTACCAGAATAAATTGATAAAAATCATGCTTTTACAATAATTTCAAACTACTTTGGTAAAACAAGCGTTTCCGGCGCCGATGACCACAGCAATTGGGAGGCCTGGGTTGATCAATATCGTTGGAGTATTTAATCAATCAGCGCTGAAGACATCTCAAGGCCTCTGTTACACAAGGGGCCAGCTCGAAATGTCACACGTTATCTAGTGATGTTCAACCGTTGGCAAGATGTCGGAATTCTTTCCCTCACAAACTCCTAACAACGCATTGGCTGTGATAATCATCTGAGGCTTTAGACGTGTCAAGGGCACCAGTATCTTTATCTCACACACACACACAACTTATACTACTAGTAGTCTTCTTAGGCACGAAGATATGTTAATTTTCTTAATAAACGCTCCAAGAAGAGGTCCCTCGGAGGACGAAATTGTTGGTTATTTTCTAAGGAAAAATCCTTTCATTTTTCTATGTGGAATGCAATTGAACACACACACACAAATATATAAAGACAGCACGACAAGATTTAAGAATTATTCCTAAGGAAAGTAGTCTTATACGAAAAAAAATTGATTTTTTTTTTTTTGTTTTTTTTTTAATTTTTTTCTTTCTAACCCAACCCGAAATACAGATGAAGGATAGAAACAGACTTCCAAATTCGAAAGATGTACTTAAGTACAATAAAAAAGGACACACATCCACAAACACATTCGGGATCACGGACGAAATTCTTCTAACCAGAAAAAAACCTAAGCAAAATAGAAACAGATTCCAAATTCGAAAACATGTACGTAAGTACAATGAAAGGACACACCCACACACACTCACATTCGGGTATCACGGACAAAATCCTTCTAATCAGAAATACACAATAAAAATAGAAACAGACTTCCAAATTCGAAAGATGTACTTAAGTACAATGAAAGGACACCCACACACACACTCACATTCGGGTATCACGGACAAAATCCTTCTAATCAGAAATACACAATAAAAATAGAAACAAACTTTCAAATTCGAAACATGTACGTAAGTACAAGGAAAGGACAGAGAGAGACACAGGCGTACACTACCTCACACGTACCCACACACACTCCCAGCGCGCCTACGCGCCTCCCGCTACTCTCTCGACCGTATTATAATAGACGTAAAGACCGATCCTACCCACTTTGCTCAAGAAGTCTCGAGTCCTCGAGAGAAAAATACGGCTTTTGTATCACAGGTCGTCTTGAATGGATACGACGAGGCCATTCAAGCAGAGAGGGGGATTCGAGGGCGTATGGATTGAATAAAGGTGAGGTCTTGATGGTTTAAGCAGCTTTTGATTGCTATTATAAAAAAAAAAAATATCCCACGATCGACTTGTAAGTTTGAAAGTTTGAGTCCGTCCGTCCGCCCCCAGATCTTAAAAATTGCTGAGGCTAGAGGGCTGCAAATTGGTGTGTCGATCAACTATCTCTAAGAGGCGAATAGTGACTTGATATCAGTCCTTGACATCGATATTCTCAAATAAAAAAAATCTATAATAAACAAAAAGGTGTTGATGATAAATGATCAACGCTACTCGAATACCGGTTAATATTTTTTGCCGCGACTGAAATCGAAATCCTAAAATAATAATAATAATAATAATAATAATAATAATAATAATAATAATAATAATAATAATAATAATAATAATAATACTCATTGATGTCGCAATACCATGGGACACCAGAGTTGAAGAGAAAGAGAGGGAAAAATTGGATAAGTATCAAGACCTGAAAATAGAAATAAGAAGGATATGGGACATGCCCGTGGAAATTGTACCCATAATCATAGGAACACTAGGAGGCACGATTCCAAGATCACTGAAAGGATCTGAAAGACTAGAGGCTGAAGTAGCTCTAGAACTCATGCGAAAGTGTGGGAACCCTAGAAACGGCGCACATAGTAAGAAAAGTGATGGACTCCTAAGGAGGCAGGATGCAACCCGGAACCCCCTCACACTATAAACACCACCCAGTCGAATTAGAGGACTGTGGTAGAGCAAAAAATATAAAAAATAAAAAATAAATAAAAATAATAATAAATAGACTGTACGGCATCAAAGACGACAAGACAATATATAATAATCTTTTCGTCCCTTACATCAAGAGATCTCGGAGACAATGGGACAATAAGACACAAGACATTGTCTAAAAGCCACTTATTTCTCCCAGCACAAGGTTGAGTTCCTTCTATTTCGTCGCTATATTGCCTCTAAGTATCTCTCTCTCTCTCTCTCTCTCTCTCTCTCTCTCTCTCTCTCTCTCTCTCTCGTTCGCATCCACAAAAAAAGGGGAGCAAGTTTTGCCATTTATTTCGAAGTTGGCCCGACTCATTACGCAATAAGGGGAGGGGAGGGGAGGGGGAAGAGGAGGCAGGGGTTAGGGATATAGAGAGAGATTCGAAACTTGGTCTGTGAGGAAAGGGAGCTCTAAAAATAAAGTCGAATACTTTGGATATTGGCTCTTCCACTTGGGTGACCCACACACGAGTTATGGGGTCGGAATGAGGAAGAACGATGAAGGACGCCGCCAGATCCGCGGGACGATGGAGTGCAACCGAACGACGAAGGTAAGACCCCCCCCCCCCCCCCCCCCCCCCCCCTCGAAATTTATTTATGGTTTGGGTTCATGGTGAGGCAGGGGCGTGGGGGGGGGCGGGATTAAGAGGAGCCATAAGGCACGATTGAGACGAGGGAGATACCAGAAGTAGTCCAGGAGAGAGAGAGAAGAGGCGAGAGAGAGACCTTAACCTTACAGACCTTACATCTTGTTCGGGTTTGCCACCAAGGTCCCTCAGTGTGAGGCACCTCTAATGTCTACCAGAGAGTTTGCTAGTACATTCTTCCGGTATATTTTGGGGCAATCTTCCAATCTTGGATGTCTTGGGATGCAGTTTTAGATAATTTGGTCGAGCTTATTCTTAAACACATTCTACGCTCCACAGATCCATGATATATTCCTCAGCATGAGCTGGCTAACGCAATTTGAATAGGACGCTGCAATTATCGATGGCTGGTGCGTAGTGGATTAATGTCCCTGTGTGCTTTTTTCCTTAATTTTTCCTGGTATAGTTTTGGGCCACTATTAATCTACCTCTGGCTTGCTCTTTCTGATATTTTTTTAGTTCCGCATGATATTTTCTGCCTATTCCTTCTATCTGTTTTCGCCCTGCCATGAATTATTATCATGTAGCGTTCTCATTCCCTTTCCTTTCTAGACTAATAATTTTCTTTTAAGAATTGTAGTCTTTCCCATTAGTCGTTAGGTCCTTGTAACTTCTTCTATTCTAGCTGTCAAAGGACCTTGTACACTCTCTATTTTGTGCAATATCCTTTTGATTAGTTGTGGGTTACCATATCATATTGCAATATTCAAGTGGACTAACGAAAACATATGTTTTATAAAGAAAGCATAATCATGTGTTCCAGCTTTTCTTGTTTTGAAAGTGACCGTCAACAACATTCCCATTTTTGCTTTACGTTTTGCCAAACAAGAGTTGCTATTTGATCATTGCATAACATGTTCCTATTCATCATCACACCAAGGTCTTTAACTTGCTTCCTTATTTTGTGTGGATGGTCCATTATTGTAGGTCCCCTTATATGGCATATCGCTTTCTTTCTCTGTCTCCATAATTTATTGATTGCAAATTTATCAGAGTTAAATACCCATCCTTTTACCTTTACCTTGGCCCAATCATTTCTATTGGTTTTTTTTTTTTTTTTTTTTCCCTTTCGCCCTTCTTCTCTCCTGAAGGTCTCTTTGTAGAGCGTTCCTAATTTCGCTCATCCAACAAGTAATTTTCTCTACCTTATTTTCTTGTGTCATCTGCGAAAACTACTCACTACCGAAATCCTTCAACATTATTGTTATCTATGGTCTTCAATCATAACTAACAAAAGCAGTAGTTGCAGCTAACACCGTACTTGCGGCACACCGGATATTCACCTTTGACTTCATACCCGTTTCTTTTCGTCGTTTGCCAATAAACTAATCTGGTTTTCTGTTGTGTAAAAATTCTTTTAACCATCTTTTCCTCTTTATCCACGATATTTGGTGTTTTGTCTAATTTTCTTCGCTAAATTATTATGGTCTACTTTATCAAAAGCTTTTGCAAAGTCTAAATAAACCAACATCTGTTTCATTTTGTCCGCTTTTCAATTTTATTTTTGAATATGTTCTCACGGTTGGACTAACAGTTCTGGGTTTGATGTAAGTTTTTGTTCCCGGGTACCCGAAACCATGTTTTCCGTTTCCTTTATTAAAAAATAATTTTTTTTTTAGTTTTAAATGTTTCAATATTTTTATTTTTCTTTCATTACCCTTTCATACACTTTCATAATATGTGATGGTTAGACTCACAGGCCTATAAGTTACTTGCCTCTAGTCGTTGGATCCACTTTTGAAAGTATGGGGTAATATATGCTAATTTGTGCTCCTCCCATTAAAATCCTTGCCCTGTATCTACACTTTTGTCTTAATAATATTGCACAGTGGCTTTGCGATAGAATGAACTACTTTACTTTCTTTAACAAAATAGCAGGAATTCCATCAGGCCCTGCAGGCAGCTCCATTTTTAAGTTTAATTTCATTAATAGCCCTGCACAATATCAGCTTCATTAATATCTATGGTCAGTCTTAAATATTCACTATTTTCAATCCCTTACTTCTATATCATTATCTTCATTATCTATTCCTAGGGGTTGAATTCTCTTTCTTATATCGTTCTGCCAGTATGTTTGCAAAATTTCCTTTTTTCATTCGTTAATCTCCCGTTCAAGTTCTCATCAGGGGCCTATTTGTCTATTACTTCTTTTATTCATCTTCTTTCGCATTATGAGTATAATTAAGCTTGGGGTTTTGCTTGATATTTAATCGGGTTTTTTCTTCCAAGTCCCGTTTTTCTTCATTTTCTTTTTGATTGTATAATCTTTTTGTTGTTCTGCATTTTATCTCTTACATTTCTTACCTTTTTAGTTCTATAACTTTTCCATGCATTTTTTTTGTTTTTTCTTTTTGCAAGACCTTTTTTTCCCACTTTTCTGAATTTTCTGGGAACAAGATCCTTCTGTCTCTTTGGTATGCATGAATGATGTTTTACTTTTCTTCTTCGGTTATATTTTTTATTTTTCCACTATTTTCTACCAATATTTTAATATAAATATCTCCGTATTTTACCCTTATGTCATCACTTACGAAAATGTTATCCAATCTTTGTTTTTAATTCTTCATTAATTTGCTGAACCATTTTTAATTTGTTTTTACTGTAAAGAAGTTGGTATTTTCCATATTCCTTCCCACTTTTTCATTTCTTGCTTATCTCTATTTTCACTTGCTTTGGAATGGAAACTGCTTAATTCCTATGGACATTATGGTCTGAAATATTCGCATTATAAACTTTATTTATTCTTTAACATAATTCATCTCGTTCACAAATACTATGGTCTCAAAGTATTTTCCTTTCTTGTTGGCAGGGGATTTTGAATATTTGTTGAATGTTGTTATTCTTAGTAGCATATCTAATAAGCTTTTTCAAATTGGCCATCCTTATCTTCTGCACTACTAAACTATTACTCTCTTTTTTTATATGTACAAAGTACAACCCACCAATCCTCCTATTCGTTTCTTTCCATTCCTAATGGACGGAAGGAAAGTTTGTGAAGTCACCAGATAGGAGAATAGTCCGTCCTTGTGCTTTCTACAATATTCATCCAATTTTTCAATTATTAACGTTCAAACTCTTTAGTATTAGGAAGGGTCTATATAGTTGCTTATTGTTCCATCAATTTTTTTCAGATTTCAAATTCCTACCGCTATTAGTTCACATTCTGAGTTACTATATTTTCCTATATATTTTTTCCATTGTTTTTTGTTTCCTTTCCCATATATTGCGGTCCCCTCCTTGATTTTTTCCTTTTTCTTTGTTTCTATTGATCTATAAGTTTGGTGGAACCCTTTTGATTTCTTGATCATCCTTCCTAGTTGTCCTTGGGAATACCAGGTTTCCACTTATTTATTCATTATATCTATTTTTTTTCTTTTCATTTTGGTTTAGTTTCTTCTTAAGTACTCCTATTTTTGTTTTTATTGTTTGAGTTACTCGTAACTAAACCCTGCGCATTTCATCACTATGATGGGTTTGGGGGGGGGGAAGAGGGCGATGTTTTCCTCCTTCATTTTAATACTGGTAGTAAAATAAGGATTTTCCCGATGTCTTCTTTCCTGTTCTGGTATGTTGTTCCTTTTTTCCAATTTCCAAAAGAAATTCTGACATCAAAACATCCAAACTTTTCCATAATATTTGGATCTTCCTTCTTCATCATTAATTTATTCAGTTTTGTGTCTGAAATCTGCAATTTTCTCCGTTTCTCTTGCAATATCCCTCTTGCCTAATAAATAAAACAGTTATTATATCTTGAGTTAGAATTTGCGGAGCTTTGATGCTTTGAAATTTTTTGCTTGACACCTCTGGCATATCTCATTGGTGGTTTGCTTTTCTTTCTTTCTTTTACCCTGATATTCTTGATTTTCTCTCTTTATTTGTTTCTTTCTTATTTTGGATTTTATTACTTGGTTGGTTATTTATTTGATTATGATTCATGGCTACAGGGGGTGCATATATTTGCATTTTTTGTCGAACTTACATCCGTTTTACCTTCTTTTAGGTTTTTTTCTACTATGTTTTTGGATTGCCAAGTCTCTGCAATCATCCCGCATATCCATCTAACGTATGCCCGCATTTTACCATATTATTTCCATAGTTTTGACATATCTTAGGATGTTTTGTAGTAAACATCTTTCTCCCAAATCTGGCCAAATTGTCCCCGTTTTCTTTTCAAAAGGTTGCAGCATTTTTGTGTCTTGCCTTGTCCTATATTTTCCTCTTTCCCGTCATTGTATAGATCTGGGTAGAGCCTCTTCGGGATTTGCCTTTTCTTGTTGTCCATATCGTAATTTATTTCCTTCGTAGGTATGCTGCCTTTATTGCCTCAATTATCAATTGAGTATCTCTGCAATCCATACTTTTCATTCTTGTTCTTTTGGTTTTTCCTTATTTTTTTTCTGTCATTTCATTTTTGTTTACTTCTCTCGTGCCGTTTTCCTTTCTTCTTTTTCCTTTTTCTTCTTCTTCCTTCCTTCCTTCCTTCTTCTTCATTCCTCCTCAACTATTTGTACATTCAATCTTGAGTTTAATAACATTGGTCATATCCATGATAGACCATGGTTGAACCAAAAAATTGTCTGTGTATCTTTTCTCAAATCTTAGTATTAACCTCAGACACACTGTGGATGGGTCGGAATGTTGCAATGCAGCAAGAAAGCACTTTTCCTGATTAGTTTTGTTGGATTGACTATGCATACCAAACCATTACACAGTTTTGCATGCTTTTGGCATTCTTTTTCCTAATGCATCAATTAGGATATTCACAAGATTCACCTTATTCATTTTCTTTGTCGGAATATGTTGGTTTATGTATATTTTCTTTATGAGTCTCTTGACCACTTGGATTTTATTTGGAACTTCACCAATTAGTGAGAAAAAAATAAAAATACAAAATAAGGTACTGAGGGGAGAATATACATCTAACTGCATTTGCCTGAGAGAGAGAGAGAGAGAGAGAGAGAGAGAGAGAGAGAGAGAAGAGAGAGAGAGAGAGAGAGAGGTCATCACCAATTAGATAGAAAAATACAAAATAGGTACTGAGGGTAGGATATAAAACTAACTGCATTTGCCTGAGAGAGAGAGAGAGAGAGAGAGAGAGAGAGAGAGAGAGAGAGAGAGAGAGAGAGAGGACGCCACCAGTTAGTGTGAAAAAAAAACAATGAAAATACAAAATAATGTACTGAAGGTAGGATATAAAACTAACTGCATTTGTCTGTGTGTGTGTGTGTGTGTGTGTGTGTGTGTGTGTGTGTGAGAGAGAGAGAGAGAGAGAGAGAGAGAGAGAGAGAGAGAGAGAGAGAGCATGAACGAGTGTGAGAAAGGCAATTAAAAAATTAAATAATGTATTGAAAGTAGTGTGTAAAACTAACTGAATCTGCCTGTATATGAGAGAGAGAGAGAGAGAGAGAGAGAGAGAGAGAGAGAGAGAGAGACTAATAATGAAAGTACAAAAAATAAAGCGAGCACCGAATCCGAGAGGGTTGAACTTTTGAAAGAGAATGACAGAATTCCATTTCGTTTTTAATTCCAGTGTCAGAATTATTGCGGTGGTTTGGGGTGGGGAGGGCGGGGAGTGTTTCCGGGGGGTGGTAGGTGGTGGTGGGGAGAGAGAAATGATCAAAAAGTTGCCGACTGTACATAAACTTTTCCAGTTATTAATGACTTGCCATAACGAGGCTATTAAATCTAGCGAAATGCCCAAATTCTGTTCCGGGTTTCGGAACTCGACAAGCCCCCGGGCGCGTTCATTCCATCGTGCCTGGGAGCAATGGCATTTTCCATTGGCTTGATCGAGTTTTTGAAAAGCCAAATTCGAGGGGAAAATAAACTGGGTTTTCGTTCGCTGTTTGGGAGTTTAAAGGCGCATTTTCTCCTTCGGTTATTATTACTATTTATTTATTTATTTTTTTTTTGGTCTATCACAGTCATCCTATTCGACTGGGTGGTTTTTATTATTATTACTAAGAAAATTATTATTATTATTATTATTATTATTATTATTATTTATTATTAGTTATTATTATTGTTGCTCTATCACAGTCCTCCAATTCGACTGGGTGGTATTTTATAGTGTGGGGTTCCGGGTTGCATCCTGCCTCCTTAGGAGTCCATCACTTTTCTTACTATGTGTGCCGTTTCTAGGATCACACTCTTCTGCATCAGTCCTGGAGCTACTTCAGCCTCTAGTTTTTCTAGATTCCTTTTCAAGGATCTTGGGATCGTGCCTAGTGCTCCTATGATTATGGGTACGATTTCCACTGGCATATCCCATATCCTTCTTATTTCTATTTTCAGATCTTGATACTTATCCATTTTTTCCCTCTCTTTCTCTTCAACTCTGGTGTCCCATGGTATTGCGACATCAATGAGTGATACTTTCTTCTTGACTTTGTCAATCAACGTCACGTCTGGTCTGTTTGCACGTATCACCCTATCTGTTCTTGATACCATAGTCCCAGAGGGATCTTTGCCTGATCGTTTGCCTATCACTCCTTCAGGTTGGTGCTCGTACACTTATTACTGCAAGGTAGCTGATGTTTTCTTGCACAGGCTCCAGTGGAGGCTTTGCCACTGAATCATGCCTCTTTTTTGTACTGGTTCTGTGCAGTGCCGGCATTCCAACTTGCTATGTGGTTTATGGTTTCATTTTTCGTATTGCACTTCCTACATAAGGGAGAGATGTTATTTCCGTCTATCGTACTTTGAACTATCTGGTTCGTAGGGCCTGATCTTGTGCCGCTGTTATCATTCCTTCAGTTTCCTTCTTTAGCTCTCCCCTTTGTAGCCATTGCCAATTGTCATCGCTGGCTAGTTCTTTAAGTCTGTCCTCATGTCTTGTCCGTGCATTGGTTTGTTGTGCCAGTCCTCTGTTCTTTCTGTCTTTCTCCTGTCTCTGTATATTTCTGGGTCTTCGTCTACTGTTATTAGTCCTTCTTCCCATGCACTCTTTAGCCACTCGTCTTCACTGGTTTTCAGATATTGCCCCAGTGCTCTGTTTTCGATGTTGAACGCAGTCCTCTATACTTAGTAGTCCTCTCCCTCCTCTTCCTTTCGTGTTATGTATAGTCTGTCCGTATTTGCTCTTGGATGTAGTGCTTTGTGTATTGTCATTTGTTTCCTGGTTTTCTGATCTATGCTGCGGAGGGTTCTGCCTTCGTCCATTCCACTATTCCTGCGCTGTATCTGATTACTGGCACTGCCCATGTGTTTATGGCTTTTATCATATTTCCGGCGTTGAGTTTTGACTTGAGTATCGCCTTGAGTCTCTGCATATATTCTTTCCTGATCGTGTCCTTCATCTCTTGGTGTTTTATATCCCCTCCTCCATTATTCAGGTTATTTGTATCCTGTCTCATCTATGTTTTTGATGTTGCTCCATCTGGTAGCTTTATCCTTCAGTTCTCGTTACTTTGCCTTTTTGTATGTTGACTAAGGCGCATTTTTCTATTCCAAACTCCATCCTGATGTCCCCAGATACAATCCTTACAGTCTGGATTAGGGTATATATTTCCTTTGATGCTCTTACCATACAGCTTGATGTCGTCCATGAACATCAGATGGTTGATTCTGTTGCCTCTTTTCTTGAGTTGGTACCCGGCATCCATCTTGTGTAGTACTTTTGTCATGGGAATCATGGCTACTACGAAGAGTAGTGGGGACAGTGAGTCGCCCTGGAAGATCCCTCTCCTGATATTAACCTCTGCTAGTCTTATTCCAGAGCTTGTAAGTATTGTATTCCAGTTGCGCATTGTATTTTTGAGGAAGCTGATGGTATTTCCTCTGCCCATATATTTTCAGGCATTCTATTAGTCATGTGTGTGGTATCATGTCGAAGGCTTTCTTATAGTCTATCCATGCCATGCTTAGGTTGGTTTTTCCTTCTCCTACTGTTCTTCATTACCATTTTGTCTATCAGGAGCTGGTCTTTTGTGCCCCTACACTTCCTTCTGCAGCCTTTCTGTTGGTGGGGGATGGTGTTTGCCTCCTCTAGGTAGTTGTATAGCCTTTCACTGATGATACCTGTTAGTAACTTCCACATTATTGGTAGGCAGGTGATAGGCCTGTAGTTACTGGCTATATTTCCCTTACTCTTGTCTTTTTGTACTAAGGATGTTCTTCCTGTGGTCATCCATTTGGGTGCTTGGTGATTTGAGATACAATGCTGGAGTTGTTCTGCTATTCGTGGGTGTAGGGCCTTGAAGTTTTTGAGCCAGTATCCATGGACTCATCGGGACCTGGGGCTTTCCAGTTTGGCATTTCTTTAGTTGGTGTCTGACTGTGTCTGTCGTGATCTCTGTGAATCTTTGTTTTATTCTCCCTGTTTCTTCTTCCTTGACTTCCTGGAGCCATGTTGCATGGATTGCTCCATATGTTTTCCCAGAGTCTCTTACTTGGTTCGGCTTCAGGAATTTCTGGGTGGTTGTGTTCTCTAGTTGGCTGTATAGTCTTTTCTGGTTGGTTCCGAATAGTTTGTTCTGTTGGTATCCCTTATTCCTGTTCATGTACCGTTGGATCTTGTGTGCTTTGGCCTCTGTTTTACATCTTCTATTTTGTTGTTTAGTCCCCTCTCTTGTACTTTGTATTTCTCGTTGAGTTCCTCCCTTGTTTTCTTGCTTCTTAGCCTTTTTTCTGCCATCTCTTTCAGTTTACTCAAGTCAGATCTCATCACCATGATTTGCTTTTCCAGGCGCCTTTTCCAAGGAGGTTGCTGTTTTGGTTTCTGTTGGGTTGGTTGACGGTGGTGTTGGTGTTGGGTTCGAATCCCCATCAGTTCTGCTACTAACTCTTGCTCCTGCATATGTCAAGTTATTTGTTTCTGTGATACTGGTGGTGTGTATTAGGCCTATTATTTCATTGACCTCACTTGTTTTCTGCCTTAATTTCTTGGTGTTGTAGGCTTTCATGGAGGGGATCTTTGTTCTCTCTGTATCTGGCTCCATCCATTGTCTAATCTTTTCTACCCATTCCGTCCTCTCTGTTACTTCGTCGGTGTTTCTTCGTGTGTCGTTGTTTGATACCTCATCCTCCCTGTCGTCTTCTGTGGCATCGTCTCTCAGTTCGTCTTCGTGTAATTCGTTGTCGTGTGACATTTCCCTTTCCAGTTCTTCTCTTTCTGTTGGGGAGAGCCAGTTCTTTCTTTATGTTCCTTACTTGGTCTGCCAGCCTCTGCTCTGTTTGGGGGGTGTTATTCCTCTCATTCCAGATGTTGACCAATCTTCTTCTATATCCTCTCTCCGTTGGGTTGCTTCTGATGTAGCATCTCCATATTTCCTTATTTTCTTCTCTTGTCCATTTCTTCCTTTTTGCCTCTGTAGCTCCAATATCAGGCTGTTGATTACTGTCGTTGTGATGATCAGTTGCTGGATGACGACCTCCAAGTACCTGACCGTCTTCCCCTCCCCCTACCAATTTGGGTTGTTGAATACCTGGTTGCCGGACCGAGGCTCCCTCCTGTTGGCCAGAGGTGTTCCATTTACGTCGTTGTCGTTTATGTTGCCTTCAATTTCTTTCCATCGTTGCTGAGTTTTTGCTATTTAAACCCTATAGCTGGACCCTAACCCCGCATCAGGGATAGGTACTCATTTTAACCAGCTGAGTAGAACTGGAGGAAATTATGGTAAAGATCCTTTTCCCCAAGGAATCAACGCCGAGGATGAGCGGTCACCCATCCAAACGACTGACCAGCCCCAATGATGCTTAACTTGACTTAAGTCTATTGACGACCTCAACCCACCTCCTCCACGGCGCCACATTATTATATTATTATTATTATTATTATTATTATTATTATTATTATTATTATTATATTATTATTATTATATTATTATTTATTATTCTAAATAAAGTAAATTCCTCATCTGGGGACGGAACAATCAAGCGAAACGAAATGTTTAAGTCAAAAGAGAAAATTTTATTATATTTATCATTATTATTAGTTATTACTACTTTTTTTGGGGTCTATCACAGTCCTCCAATTCGGAACCGGGTGGTATTTATAGCGGGGGTTCCGTGTTGCATACCTGCCTCCTAGGAGTCCATTCACTTTTCTTTACTATTGTGCGCCGTTTCTAGGATCACACTCTTCTGCATTGAGTCCTGGAGCTACTTCAGCCTCTAGTTTTTCTAGATTCCTTTCAGGGATCTTGGGATCGTGCCTCCTAGTGTTCCTATGATTTATGGGTACAATTTCCACTGGAATATCCCATATCCTTCTTATTTCTATTTTCAGATCTTGATACTTATCCACTTTTTCCTCTCTTTCTCTTAACTCTGGTGTCCCATGGTATTGCGACATCAATGAGAATTATTATTATTATTATTATTATTATTATTATTATTATTATTATTGTGCAAAATAAGTATATCCTCATAAATATAAACACAAGAAGAAGCAAAACTAAGCCAAAAAAATGAATAAATAAAAAATAAAGGCCAAAAACCAGAGAGAAATAAATGCGGTCAACTAATAAAACAGATTTTATATATATATTCATAAATATAGACATCAGTAGAAGCAAAAAACTAAGCCAAAGAAGCAAGATAAGAGGACAATAAAAAACAAATTTGTCATCACTAGAGTAAAAATAATATAGATAAAAATAACCAAACAAAAACAAGAGGCTAAACAAACACCTTTACGGATGGGAAAACATCTGCCGCTAGCGAGCGAGAAGCAGCGCTCAAATCGGAAGGATTATCATCAATAAGAGAGTCGTGCGTGACCTTTAATCAAAGGCGCTGGGAATGAGGTCAGCTCGAAGATTTCAACTCTCTCTCTCTCTCTCTCTGTCGCCCGCTTGGAAACAAACCCAGCTGCGGAGGAGGAGGAGGTGGCGGAGGATAGGAGGTGGAGGAGGGGAGGAGAGGAGGAGGAGGAGGGAGAGTAAAAACCGCGATTTGCAATATAAGTCCGGGTGGGTGGGATATTTAGAAAACTTTCGTCTTCTTGGAGAGAGGGAGAAGTTTGTTAAGTAACTTGCACCACCGCCCAGGCTTCGAAAAAGGCCAGCCCAGAATTTTTCTCATAAAGCGCGGTCGAAACGCCGTAATATTATAGGATGTTTTTGGGTTTTTGTTTTGCAGATTTATTTTTCTTACTTTGGGAGGGGGGGGGCGGGGGGCGGGGGTGGCGGGGGTTTGGCGTTTCAACAACACCATCTACCACCCCTGCCCCGCCCCCACATAAGGCAAGTCCTTTTTACCTGCCTCTGGGGCACTTGAAACCAAAGTAAAAGAAATGAATATTTTTTCTGTTTTACTGTATTATTAAAATGTAGTAGTTTTTTTTTCTCCACCCACACCATCTTCTCTCTCTGCTCTCTCCTCTCTCTCTCTTTCTCCTCTCTCTCCCAGGCCTCTAATAACTAACTCCTGCGGCACTTGAAAAGTAAAAGCAAATTTCCTATTCTGTAGTCTACTGTATTATCAAACAAGGTACCTCTTATCAACATCTTGTTGGGCCATAGCCGCCACCGCCCCCCCCCCCCCTCCACAAAATTTCTGTGGAGGGATTCAGAGAGCAAAAGGAGGCAAGCATAAACAAACAAAACAGTTGTATTTGGGTGATGTGTGTGTGTGTGTGTGTGTGTGTGTGTGTGTTAATCTTGTATTCTGTCAGACCTTGAATGAAAACAGTGTAATGAACAAATTTATCCACAATATACAGAAAGGGAAAAACTCTTTGAATGTATGGGCGGCTATGAAAATCAAGACACCATACATATGATGATGGAGGAGAGAGAGAGAGAGAGAGAGAAAGAGAGAGAGAGAGAGAGAGAGAGATTTCAAGTAAGCAACTACACCAAACAAACCCCACAAGCGAAATAGATCGGATAAAATAAGAGAGAGAGAGAGAGAGAGAGAGAGAGAGAGAGATCAGAACCGAAGCAAAAATGTTAGTTTCAGCAAAGCCAGAAAACAAAACGAATAATGGAACTGTTCTCATATACAAACAAAAAAATAAATTTAAATAAAAAATACATAAAAAAATAAATAAAATAAACATGGGTCCATCAGCTCCGTCGCACAGTAACGCAAGACTGTCATTAGACCTGTAAATAAATAAAAAAAAAAAAAAAAAAAAAAAAGAAAAAAAAAACAGTAATCCAGGCCAGGTTTCAAAGTAGGAACCTCCTCCTCCCTTTCTCCTCCTTCCTGGGGTCGGGAAGTTGCTTTGTCGTGGGAAACTGTTTGTGCCCTTGGTGGTGTTTTTGTTCTTTTATGCTTATCGATTCTAACGTGGCCGTACTGTGTGGCGGGCCTGTTGTTGAACTCACGCCTTGCTCTCTCCCTCTCTCTCTCTCTCTCCTCTCTCTCTCTCTGTGTCGGCTGCTTCATGTGCGGAAAATTGTGGGTAAATGGTGAAGGGTTACCTAAGGCTTGAGAGAGAGAGAGAGAGTTTGAGAGAGAGAGAGAGAGAGAGAGGAGAGAGAGGGGGCGAAATATGGGTAAATGGTGAAGGGTTACCTAAGACTTAGAGAGAGAGAGAGAGAGAGAGAGAGAGAGAGAGAGAGAGAGAGAGCATGAACGAGTGTGAGAAAGGCAATTAAAAAATTAAATAATGTATTGAAAGTAGTGTGTAAAACTAACTGAATCTGCCTGTATATGAGAGAGAGAGAGAGAGAGAGAGAGCCGAGATTTTTTTTGAGAGAGAGAGAGAGACTAATAATGAAAGTACAAAAAATAAAGCGAGCACCGAATCCGAGAGGGTTGAACTTTTGAAAGAGAATGACAGAATTCCATTTCGTTTTTAATTCCCGAGTGTCAGAATAGGTGCGGAATATTGGCGGTTTGGTTTGGGGTGGGGAGGGCGGGGAGTGTTTCCGGGGGGCGGGGGTGGTAGGTGGTGGTGGGTCGAGAGAGAAATGATCAAAAAGTTGCCGACTGTACATAAACTTTTCCAGTTATTAATGACTTGCCATAACGAGGCTATTAAATCTAGCGAAATGCCCAAATTCTGTTCCGGGGTTTCGGAACTCGACAAGCCCCCGGGCGCGTTCATTCCATCAAGTGCCTGGGAGCAATGGCATTTTCCATTGGCTTGATCGAGTTTTTGAAAAGCCAAAGTTCGAGGGGAAAATAAACTGGGTTTTCGTTCGCTGTTTGGGAGTTTAAAGGCGTTTTATTTTTCTCTTCGTTATTATTACTATTTATTTTATTTATTTTTTTTTGGTCTATCACAGTCATCCTATTCGACTGGGTGGTTTTTTATTATTATTACTAAGAAAATTATTTATTAGTTATTATTATTATTATTATTATTATTATTATTATTATTATTATTATTATTATTTTTTTTTTTTTTTTTTTTTTTTTTGTGCTCTATCACAGTCCTCCAATTCGACTGGGTGGTATTTTATAGTGTGGGGTTCCGGGTTGCATCCTGCCTCCTTAGGAGTCCATCACTTTTCTTACTATGTGTGCCGTTTCTAGGATCACACTCTTCTGCATCAGTCCTGGAGCTACTTCAGCCTCTAGTTTTCTAGATTCCTTTTCAAGGATCTTGGGATCGTGCCTAGTGCTCCTATGATTATGGGTACGATTTCACTGGCATATCCCATATCCTTCTTATTTCTATTTTCAGATCTTGATACTTATCCATTTTTTCCCCTCTCTTTCTCTTCAACTCTGGTGTCCCATGGTATTGCGACATCAATGAGTGATACTTTCTTCTTGACTTTGTCAATCAACGTCACGTCTGGTCTGTTTGCACGTATCACCCATATCTGTTACTGATACCTAGTCCCCCAGAGGATCTTTGCCTGATCGTTTCCTATCACTCCTTCAGGTTGGTGCTCGTACCACTTTTTATTACTGCAAGGTAGCTGATGTTTCTTGCACAGGCTCCAGTGGAGGCTTTTGCCACTGAATCATGCCTCTTTTTTTTGTACTGGTTCTGTGCAAGTGCCGGGCATTAAACCTTGCTATGTGGGTTTTATGGTTTTCATTTTTCGTATTGCACTTCCTACTAGGGAGGGGAGATGTTATTTCCGTCTATCCGTACTTTGAACATATCTGGTTCTTAGGGCCCTGAAATCTTGTGCCGCTGTTTATCATTCCTTCAGTTTCCTTCTTTAGCTCTCCCCTTTATTTGTCGCCATGCCACTTGTCATCGCTGGCTAGTTCTTTAGTCTGTCTCATGTATTGTCCGTGCATTGGCTTTGTTGTGCCAGTCCTCTGTTACTTTCTGTCTTTCTCCTGTCTCTGTATATTTCTGGGTCTTCGTCTAATTTTGATTAGTCCTTCTTCCCATGCACTCTTTAGCCACTCGTCTTCACTGGTTTTTTTCAGATATTGCCCCCAGTGCTCTGTTTCGATGTTGACGCAGTCCTCTATTACTTAGTAGTCCTCTCCCTCCTTCCTTTCGTGTTTATGTATAGTCTGTCCGTATTTGCTCTTGGATGTAGTGCTTTGTGTATGTGTTCATTTGTTTCCTGGTTTTCTGATCTATGCTGCGGAGTTCTGCCTTCGTCCATCCACTATTCCTGCGCTGTATCTGATTACTGGCACTGCCCATAGTGTTTATGGCTTTTGTTATCATATTTTCCGGCGTTGAGTTTTAGACTTGGAGTTATCGCCTTGGAGTCTCTGCATATATTCTTACCGGATCGTGTCCTTCAATCTTATTGGTGTTTTATATTCCCACCTCCTTCCTTCCAATTATTCCCCAGGTAATTTGTATCCTGTCTCACTCTATGTGTTTGATGTTGCTCCATCTGGTAGCTTTATCCTTCAGTCTCGTTACTTTGCCTTTTTGTATGTTGACTAAGGCGCATTTTTTCTATTCCAAACTCCATCCTGATGTCCCCAGATCAATCCTTACAGTCTGGATTATGGGTATCTATTTCCTTGATGCTCTTACCATACAGCTTGATGTCGTCCATGAACATCAGATGGTTGATTCTGTTGCCTCTTTTCTTGAGTTGGTACCCGGCATCCATCTTGTGTAGTACTTTTGTCATGGGAATCATGGCTACTACGAAGAGTAGTGGGGACAGTGAGTCGCCCTGGAAGATCCCTCTCCTGATATTAACCTCTGCTAGTCTTATTCCAGAGCTTGTAAGTATGTATTCCAGTTGCGCATTGTAGTTTTTGAGGAAGCTGATGGTATTTTTTTTCCTCTGCCCCATATATTTTTCAGGAATTCTATTAGTCATGTGTGTGGTATCATGTCGAAGGCTTTCTTATAGTCTATCCATGCCATGCTTAGGTTGGTTTTCCTTCTCCCTACTGTTCTTCATTACCATTTTGTCTATCAGGAGCTGGTCTTTTGGTGTGCCCCTACACTTCCTTCTGCAGCCTTCTGTTGGTGGGGGATGGTGTTTTGCCTCCTCTAGGTAGTTGTATAGCCTTTCAAATGATGATACCTGTTAGTAACTTCCACATATTGGTAGGCAGGTGATAGGCCTGTAGTTACTGCTATATTTCCTTACTCTTGTCTTTTGTACTAAGGATGTTCTTCCTGTGGTCATCCATTTGGGTGCTTGGTGATTTGAGATACAATGCTGGAGTGTTTCTGCTATTCGTGGGTGTAGGGCCTTGAAGTTTTTGAGCCAGTATCCATGACTTCAATCGGGACCTGGGCTTTCCAGTTTGGCATTTTCTTTAGTTGGTGTCTGACTGTGTCTGTCGTGATCTCTGTGAATCTTTGTTTTATTCTCCCTGTTTCTTCTTCCTTGACTTCCTGGAGCCATGTTGCATGGATTGCTCCATATGTTTTCCCAGAGTCTCTTACTTGGTTCGGCTTCAGGAATTTTCTGGGGGGTTGTCTTCCCCTCTTAGTTGGCTGTATATCTTTCTGGGTTGGTTCCGAATAGTTTGTTCTGTTGGTATCCCTTATTCCGTTTCATGTACCGTTGGATGTGTTGCTTGGCCTCTGTTTTACATCTTCTATTTTGTTGTTTTGTTTAGTCCCCTCTCTTGTACTTTGTATTTCTCGTTGAGTTCCTCCCTGTTTTTTCCTTGCTTCTTAGCCTTTTTTCTGCCATCTCTTTCAGTTTACTCAAGTCAGATCTCATCACCATGATTTGCTTTTCCAGGCCGTTTCCAAGGAGGGTTGCGTTTGGTTTCTGTTGGGTGGTTGTGACGGTGGTGTTGGTGGTTCGAATCCCCATCAGTTCTGCTACTAATCTTGCTCCTGCATATGTTCAAGTTATGTTTCTGTGATAACGGTGGTGTGTATTAGGCCTATTATTTCATTGACCTCACTGTTTTGTTTTCTGCCTTAATTTCTTGGTGTGTAGGCTTTCATGGAGGGGATCTTTGTTCTCTCTGTATCTGGCCCATCCCATTGTCTAATCTTTTCTACCCATTCCGTCCTCTCTGTTACTTCGTCGGTGTTTCTTCGTGTGTCGTTGTTTGATACCTCATCCTCCCTGTCGTCTTCTGTGGCATCGTCTCTCAGTTCGTCTTCGTGTAATTCGTTGTCGTGTGACATTTCCCTTTCCAGTTCTTCTTTCTTCCTGTTCTGGGGAGAGCCAGTTCTTTTTCTTTATGTTCCTTACTTGGTCTGCCCAGCCTCTGCTCTGTTTGGGGGGGTGTTATTCCTTCCTCTCATTCCAGATGTTGGACCCAATGCTTCTTCTAATCCTCACTCTCCGTCCGTGGGGTTGCTTCCTGATGTAGCATCTCCATATTTCCTTATTTCTTCTCTGTCCATTTCTTCCTTTTTGCCTCTGTAGCTCCAATATCAGGCTGTTGATTACTGTCGTTGTGATGATCAGTTGCTGGATGACGACCTCCAAGTACCTGACCGTCTTCCCCTACAATTGGGTTGAATACCTGGTTGCCGGACGAGGCTCCTCTGTTGCCAGAGGTTCCATTTACGTCGTTGTCGTTTATTCCTTCATTTCTTCCATCATTGCTGAGTTTTGCTATTTAAACATAGCTGGACCTACCCCATCAGGGATAGGTACTCATTTACAGCTGAGTAGACTGAGGAAATTATGGTAAAGATCCTTTCCCAAGGAATCAACGCCGAGGAGAGCGGTCACCCATCCAACGACTGACCAGCCCCAATGATGCTTAACTTGACTTAAGTCTATTGACGACCTAACCCACTCCTCCACGGCGCCACATTATTATTATTATTATTATTATTATTATTATTATTATTATTATTATTATTATTATTATTATTATTATTATTATTATTCTAAATAAGTAAATCCTCATCTGGGGACGGAACAATCAAGCGAAATGTTTAAGTCAAAAGAGAAAATTATTATTATTATCATTATTATTATTATTACTACTTTTTTTTGGGTCTATCACAGTCCTCCAATTCGACCGGGTGGTATTTATAGCGTGGGGTTCCGTGTTGCATCCTGCCTCCTTAGGAGTCCATCACTTTTCTTACTATGTGCGCCGTTTCTAGGATCACACTCTTCTGCATGAGTCCTGGAGCTACTTCAGCCTCTAGTTTTTCTAGATTCCTTTTCAGGGATCTTGGGATCGTGCCTCCTAGTGTTCCTATGATTATGGGTACAATTTCCACTGGAATATCCCATATCCTTCTTATTTCTATTTTCAGATCTTGATACTTATCCACTTTTTCCCTCTCTTTCTCTTCAACTCTGGTGTCCCATGGTATTGCGACATCAATGAGTATTATTATTATTATTATTATTATTATTATTATTATTATTTGTGCAAAATAAGTATATCCTCATAAATATAAACACAAGAAGAAGCAAAACTAAGCCAAAAAAATGAATAAATAAAAAATAAAGGCCAAAAACCAGAGAGAAATAAATGCGGTCAACTAATAAAACAGATTTATATATATATTCATAAATATAGACATCAGTAGAAGCAAAACTAAGCCAAAGAAGCAAGATAAGAGACATAAAAAACAAATTTCATCACTAGATAAAAATATATAGATAAAAATAACCAAAACAAGAGGATAAACAACACCTTTACGGATGGGAAAACATCTGCCGCTAGCGAGCGAGAAGCAGCGCTCAAATCGGAAGGATTATCATCAATAAGAGAGTCGTGCGTGACCTTTAATCAAAGGCGCTGGGAATGAGGTCAGCTCGAAGATTTCAACTCTCTCTCTCTCTCTCTCTGTCGCCCGCTTGGAAACAAACCCAGCTGCGGAGGAGGAGGAGGAGGAGGAGGAGGAGGGAGAGTAAAACCGCGATTTGCAAATATAGTCGTGTGGGATATTTAGAAACTTTCGTCTTCTTGAGAGAGGGAGAAGTTGTAACTTGCACCACCGCCCCAGGCTTCGAAAAAGGCCAGCCCAGAATTTTTTCTCATAAAGCGCGGTCGAAACGCCAATATATAGGATTGTTTTTGTTTTAGCAGCATTTATTTTTCTTACTTTGGAGGGGGGGGCGGGGGGCGGGGGTGGCGTTTCAACAACACCATCTACCACCCTGCCCCCCGCCCCCCACCTAAGCAAGCCTTTACCTGCCTCTGGGGCACTTGAAACCAAAGTAAATGAATATTTTTCTGTTTACTGTATTATTAAAAATGTAGTAGTTTTTTTTTCTCTCACCCACACAATCTCTCTCTCTCTCTCTCTCTCTCTCTCTCTCTCTCTCTCTCTCTCTCCCAGGCCTCTAACTACCTCTGCGGCACTTGAAAAGTAAAGCAAATTTCCATTCTGTAGTCTACTGTATTATCAAACAAGGTACCTCTTATCAACACTTGTTGGGCCATAGCCGCCACCGCCCCCCCCCCCCTCCACAAAATTTCTGTGGAGGGATTCAGAGAGCAAAAGGAGGCAAGCATAAACAAACAAAACAGTTGTATTTGGGTGTATGTGTGTGTGTGTGTGTGTGTGTGTGTGGTTAATCTTGTATTCTGTCAGACCTTGAATGAAAACAGTGTAATGAACAAATTTATTCCACAATATACAGAAAGGGAAAAATCTTTGAATGTATGGGCGGCTATGAAAATCAAGACACCAATCACATATGATGATGGAGGAGAGAGAGAGAGAGAGAGAGAGAGAGAGAGAGAGAGAGAGAGAGAGAGAGAGAGAGATTTCAAGTAAGCAACTACACCAAACAAACCCCACAAGCGAAATAGATCGGATAAAATAAGAGAGAGAGAGAGAGAGAGATCAGAAACCGAAGCAAAATTATTCAGCAAAGCCAGAAAACAACGAATAATGGAACTGTCTCATATACAACATAAAAAATAAATAAAAAATACATAAAAAAATAAATAAATAAACATGTCCATCAGCTCCTCGCACGTACGCAGACTGTCATTAGACCTGTAATAAATAAAAAAAAAAAAAAAAAACAGTATCCAGCCAGGTCAAGTAGGAACCTCCTCCTCCTTCTCCTCCTCCTTCGGGAGTGTTGTCGTGGAACTGTTGTGCCTTGTGGTGTCTTTTATGCTTATCGATTACTGCCGTACTGTGTGGCGGCCTGTTGAACGCACGCCTTGCTCTCTCTCTCTCTCTCTCTCTCTCTCTCTCTGTGTCGGTGCTTCATGTGCGGAAAATGTGGGTAAATGGTGAAGGGTTACCTAAGGCTTAGAGAGAGAGAGAGAGAGAGAGAGAGAGAAGAGAGAGAGAGAGAGGGGGCGAAATATGGGTAAATGGTGAAGGGTTACCTAAGACTTAGAGAGAGAGAGAGAGAGAGAGAGAGAGAGGGGAAATGTGGGTAAATGGTGAAGGGTTACCAAAGGCTTAGAGAGAGAGAGAGAGAGAGAGAGAGAGAGAGAGAGCTTTTCTTTCCCCTCGAATGCTTTCATATGGGGTTGAAGAGTGTAATTCATCCGATCCGTAATGTTCTTTCGTTCAGCTGAAAAGATTTCTATAAAATACCGCCTCCCTCTTTCCCCTCACAACCATTCAATCTTCACTAAGGACATTTGCCCCCTAAACTAATGTTGTTGTTGTTGTTGTTATAGCTTTTGCTTTGGCCCACCGAGTCCTTTATTATTTTGTTCTTATTTCTTTCTCTCTATCAAAATGTTCACGTTTTGACATTCATTTACTGTTCTCCTACCTCCCACCCACCCGGGGCGGACCACAGGCTTGCAGGAGGGGGGTGGATGTGTCATGTCTCCCCTACTCTCCTGATACTCTACCTACCTCGCCCGCCCACCCGGGGCGGACAAACGAGGAAGATCCACTCGGAATTTATTAGTACAAATTCTTATCTTACTTTAAAAAGCGTGCAATCTCGCCGTTATGCCCGTCAAATGACGACAATCATAGCAAATAATTACCCTACACACAGTTACAAAAAAGAAGATGGTCCCTTTAAAGGAAACTCATTTAAGTCAAACTCACAGCAACAATTATGAGAAGGTAAATAAACAACGACGCGCATTCACTGCACAAACGCCTTTGTAAACTTAGTAAGGACGTTTCGCGATAAATCACTGGACATTTCCACTTACGCAACGAAAGCCAACGAACGGTAAGCGGGGAAGAGGGAAAAGTATCCAGGAGACTTAGCAAATGTACACTCGACGGCTTAAAAGCGTCCTCCTACTGATTATTCAGGTAGGCCTGTGACGTAACTGGCTTTGGCTTCATAATCTTCTTTATGGTGGGAATATTGCAGCTGTTGCTGCAGCAAGCAGCGAGGGGGGGGGGGGGGGGGGGAGATGGGGGCGTGGGTGTGAGGGTAGTAGTAGTAGTGGTTTGGGGTAGGGAGTGGGATAGTTAAGTCAGGGAGGGATGCCCAACAAAATGGAGATGGGAGGAAGGGGAGTTTTGGAAGACCTCAAAGATGAGGAAGAAGACTGGAAGTGGGGGACGAGGAGGAATTTGAGGTTGGGGGGGTGGGGGTGAAGGGAGGAGGGGGAGGTTGAGGAAGACGATTGGGAGTGGTGGAGTAAAAACTAGAAGAGTAAGGGAAGGGGGGGGGGGGAGGGAGGGAGGTGACCGAATTCAGTGGCCGGAAGGGATCGAATATTTCATGGAGGAGTTCCCTCCGAGATGGATGGAGGCCAGTAGATAGATGCCAAGGGAGGGACAAGGGGGGTTGGGGGGGTAGTGGACTGGGTCCAAGGAGTAGGAGGAGACCTGAGTTTCTAAGACTTAGTCCATTTGTCAGTCTTATGTGAAGGATTGAAAATAGATGAATCTACGCAGAGGCCAACGGTATGGGATACAGCGGATCGTTGGAGACCATGATTTTAGGCTAATTAAAAATAAAAAGGTGTTGTTTTCCATATCCGGATCCATCATCCCGAAATCTATTCAATTGTTCATTGGCTCCCTAATCATCTGTTGCTTGGCCCTCTGATCAACTGTTACTTAGCTTAGCTCTCTGGTAAATCTGTTCCTTAGCTCTCTAATCAACTCTTCCTTAGCTTTGCTTTCTGGTAAACCTGTTCCTTAGCTCTCTGATCAACTGTTACTTAGCTTAGCTCTCTGTTCAATTGTTCCTTAGCTCTCTGATCAAGTGTTCCTTAGCTCTCTAATCAGTTGTGCCTTAAAACTCTGTTCAATTGTTCCTTAGCTCTCTGATCAGTTGTTCCTTAAAACTTTGTTCATTTGTTCCTTAGCTCTCTGATCTATTGTTACTTAGCTTAGCTCTCTAATCAACTGTTACTTAGAACTCTGATCAACTGTTCCTTAGCTCACAGCACACACCTTGAAAAAATTGCATCAATGTCTTTCGGATAATTAGGTGCAGACCGGAAAATAAATAGTTACGAATGAAGCATATAAACTCCTTCAGACTCTAGCTGGTGGCAATAATAAGGGATTATAATAATTAATATCCTTAATATGCGCAAATCCTAGTGTGCATTGAAATAACATTCAAAATCCCCAGCCAACTTCAAAGGCGAAAACGACAAAGAGAAATTTAGTCTTTCAAAAGTAAAGTATTCTTGAATTGCATCTAAAAAGATATACGATTTAAGAGTAAACAACAGAGCGAAAATAACGGTTGAATAAACAAAAAGAATTTTTCTTTTTCACTGACAAGGGCGTACTTTGTTTATTAAACTAAGCCGTTATTAATTAAGGCAGCTAAAATATGAAAGCATTTTTAACTTTTAGTTTACCTTTCTAAAGTCTTTTTCTTTTAAGTGAAACGAAAATCAAAGGATTCGTAAATTATTAAGGAAACGAAAAATAAAATATATCTTTTTTTCTCTTGCCCAGCGGGATCTTTGAAGAATACTTACAACAATAATTATGAAGTACTCTCTCTCTCTCTTCCCAGAAAACTCTTAAAGAACAAGTTCTGAGAGAGAGAGAGAGAGAGAGAGAGAGAGAGAGAGAGAGAGAGCGTTAAATACTGCGGAAGCCTGCGTTGACCATTGTCAGAGGAGGAGGAGGAGGAGGAGGCCTTGCAGACTAGGTATCGATTACCTTAAATATTTATTGAGTAATCTCTCTCTCTCTCTCTCTCTCTCTCTCTCTCTCTCTCTCCTCGCCGCTTGATGTCCACCCTACAAAAACGTACTAACGAGGAGTATAACCGAAGTCTTTGCTAAGCTAGTTTTTATATATTCTACGGCAATGTCGTGAAACAATAGGATCTAACTGTCATTAAGATAATTAAAAAACGAGTTAAAAGCTCATATGAAAAAAACTACTTAGCATTGAATAACTTCAAAAGTAAGCTTACAGTGGAACAGCCTCCCAATAGTAGATGCAATGCACTACTACCCTGATACGATTCGATTTGCATTTTAATATATTACTTATATTTCTTTTCATTTATGTATTCATTTATTTGTTAATCTATCCTTTTTTTCTAATAACTTATCTCTTTTCTCTATTTCTCATTACCTTCTGTTACCTCTTTCGAATAAACACCGTAATATTCTTTGGAAGTTTGAATGTCAGGTCAGTGGCCCCTTTGGTGGGCTTGGGCCATATGAATAGGGTTCGTCTTAATAATAATAATAATAATAATAATAATAATAATAATAATAATAATAATAATAATAATAATAATAATAATAATATACATAACCCCACACTGTAAAAACCACCCAGTCTAATAGGATGACTGTCATAGACAAAATGAAATGATAATAATAATAATAATAATAATAATAATAATAATAATAATAATAATAATAATAATAATAATAATAATAATACGAAAAAAGAATGACCCCCAGATATAAGAGAGATGCAATGCAGACACGAAAAAGGAGAAACGATAAAACTATTCTATCATTGTTTTCCTCTAATCTCCTTCTTGACTATGTTTGATCTCGATATCCAATAATGACTGCTAATAATCCTGGAAGTTGGTGAGCTGAGCTGGCGGTTACAATACGGGGGGAAAAATGCAACGACTTTATATTGCATGTTCTTCAATAATGCACAGGCTAGCGAGAGAGGGGAAACTTACTCCATGCTAGTGAGAGAGAGAGAGAGAGAGACCTTACCTTACCTTACAGACCTTACAGTTCGTTCGGGTTGCCCCAGGTCCCTCAGTGTGAGGCGCCTCTAATGTCTACCAGAGAGTTGCTAGTACATCTTCCGGTATATTTTGCATCTTCCAATCTTGGATGGTCTGGGATGCAGTTTAGATATTTGTCGAGCTTATTCTTAAACACATCTACGCTCACTCCTGATATATTCCTCAGATGAGCTGGCAACGCATTGAATAGACGCTGCATTATCGATGCTGGTGCGTAGTGGATTAATGTTCTGTGTGCTTTCCTATTTTTTTCTCCTGGTATAGTTTTGGGCACTATTAATCTACCTCTGCTTGCTCTTTCTGATATTTTTAGTTCCATGATATTTTCTGTTATTCCTTCTATCTGTTTCCATGCCTGAATTATCATGTAGCGTTCTCTTCTCCTTTCTAGACTATATAATTTTAAGGATTGTAGTCTTTCCAGTAGTCTAGGTCCTTAACTTCTTCTATTCTAGCTGTAAAGGACCTTTGTACACTCTCTATTTTGTGCATATCCTTTTGATAGTGTGGGTACCATATCATATTGCAATATTCAAGTGGACTACGAACATATGTTTTATAAAGCATAATCATGTGTTCAGCTTTCTTGTTTTGAAGTGCCGTAACAACATTCCCATTTTTGCTTTACATTTTGCCAACAGAATGGCTATTTGATCATTGCATAACATGTTTCCTATTCCATCATCACACCAAGGTCTTTAACTGCTTCCTTATTTGTGATTGTCTCATTATTAGGTCCCCTATATGCATATAGCTTTCCTTCTCTGTCTCCATAATTTATTGATTCAAATTTATCAGAGTTAAATACCATCCTATTTACCTCTGCCCAATCATATACTTTGTTAAGGTCTCTTTGTAGAGCGTTCCTATCTTCATCACAAGTGATTTCTCTACTTATTCTTGTGTCATCAGCGAAACTACTCACTACCGAATCCTTAACATTACTGTCTATGTCTTCAATCATAATAACAAACAATATTGCAGCTAGCACCGTACTTGTGGCACACCGGATATTACCTTGGTTTCATCCGATTTCTCATCGTTTGCAATAAACTATCTGTTTTCTGTTGTGTAAAAATTCTTTTAACCATCTTCCTACTTTATCTACGATATTGTGTTTTCTAATTTTCTTTGCTAATATATTATGGTCTACTTTGTCAAAAAGCTTTTGCAAAGTCTAGATAAACCACATCTGTTTCATTTCCGCTTTTCATATTTTTGAATATGTTCTCACGGTGGACTAACAGTTGGGTTGTGTACTTTTTCCGGGTACGAAACCGTGTTGTCCTATATTAAACAAATTATTTTTTATAAATGTTTCATAATATTTTCTTCATTACCCTTTCATACACTTTCATAATATGTGATGTTAGACTCACAGGCCTATAATAATTACTTGCCTCTAGTCTTGTATCCACTTTTGAAAGTAGGGGTGATATATGCTAATTTGTGCTCATCATAAATCTCTGCCTGTATCTACACTTTGTCTTAATAATATTGCAAGTGGCTTTGCGATAGAATGAAATACTTTCTTTAACAAATAGCAGGGATCCATCCGGCCCTGCAGCAGCTCCATTTTTAATTTCATTCCAATGCATGCACAAATATCAGCTTCATTAATTTCTATGTCAGCTAAAATATTCACTATTTTCGTCCCTTACTTCTATATCATATCTTCATTATCTATTCTAGGGTGAATTCTCTTCTTATACGTTCTGCCAGTATGTTGCAAATTCCTTTTTTCATTCGTTAATCTCCCTTCAATTCTCAGAGGGCCTATTTCTATTCTTCTTTTATTCATCTTCTTCGCATAGAGTATAATAGTTTGGGGGTTTTGCTTGATATTTAATAGGGTTTTTTCTTCCAAGTCCCGTTTTTCATTTTCTTTTGATTGTATAATCTTTTGTCTGCATTTTCTATCTTACTTTTTAGTTCTATAACTTTCCATGCATTTTTTTTTCTTTTGCAAGACCTTTTTTCCACTTTCTGATTTTCTGGAACAAGATCCTTCTGTCTCTTGGTATGCATGAATGATGTTTACTTTTCTTCTTCGGTATATTTATCCAATATTTTCTCCAATCCTTTATATAATATCTCCGTATTTACCCTTATGTCATCACTTACGAAAATGTTATACCAATCTTTGTTTAATTCTTCATTAATTTCTGACCATTTTATATTTTTACTGTAGAAGTTGTATTTTCCATATCCTTCCCACTTTTCATTTCTTGCTTATCTCATTTTCACTTGCTTTGGAATGAACTGTTAATTCTATGACACTATGATCTGAAATACTCGCATTATAAACTATTATTTCTTTAACATAATTCATCTCGTTCACAAATACTAGGTCTAAAGTATTTTCCTTTCTTGTTGGCAGGTGATTTATTTGTTGAATGTTGTATTCTAGTAGCATATCTAATAGCTTTTCAAATTGCCTCTTATCTTCTGCACTACTATTACTCTCTTTTTTATATATAAGTACAACCACAGTCCTCCTATTCGTTCTTTCCATTCTACGAAAGGAAAGTTGAAGTCACCAGATAGGAGAATAGTCCAGTCCTTGTGATTTCTACATATATCATCCAATTTTTCAATTATTCAGTCAAACTCTTTAGTATTAGGAGGTCTATATACTATGTTCAATCAATTTTTCAGATTCAAATTCTACCGCTATTAGTTCACATTCTGAGTTACTATCTCATATATTTTTCCTTGTTTTTTGTCTTTCCCATATATTGCGGTTCCCCCTTGATTCCTAGTTTTTTTCTATCTGATCTATAAGTTTGGAACCCTTTTATTTGATCATCATTCCCAGTCTCTTGGGAATACCAGGTTTCACTTATATTCATTATATCTATTTTCTTTTCATTTTGGGTTAGTTCTTCTAAGTACTCTATTTTTCTTTTTGAGTTACTCGTAACTAAACCCTGCGCATTCATCACTATGATGGTTTGCGTGTTTTCTCCTTCTTTTAATATTGGTAGTAATAAGGATTTTCCCATGTCTCTTTCCTGTTCTGGTATGTTGTTCTTTTTTTCATTTCCAGAAATTCTGACATTAAAAAATCCAACTTCCATAATATTTGATCTTCCTTCATCATAATTATTCATTTTGTGTCTGAATCTGCAATATATATGTATATATATATATATATATATATATTATATTATGTATAAACATATATATTTTACTGTATTTATGTATAAGATGTGTTATATTATTATTATTATTATAGAGAGAGAGAGAGAGAGATGATACCAAGCGACTCAAGATCGTGTTGACATTGTTTGAAATGAAGGAGCAACTTCACACTTGAGAACACAGAAACATTCATGTCCCTGATAATAATAATAAAAAATGATGATAATAATAATAATAATAATAATAATAATAATAATAAATAATAAACACATCTTCTACATAAATACAGTAAAATATATATGTTTATACTATATTATATATATATATATATATATATATATATATATATATATATATACATATATATATATCTATAGATATATATTATATATATAGATATATATATATATATATATATATATATATATATATATATATATATATATATATATATATATATATATATATATTATAGACACACACACACACACACACACATATATATATATATATATATATATATATATATATATATATATATATATTCATATCTATTATATATATATATATATATATTTATATATATATATATATATATATACTATATATATATATATATATATATATATATATATATATCACCGTACTGTAATTGTATTGCCTTTAGGAATGCATCAAAGAGGAAATGGGAACTTGATCTGACGAACAGATGGCATTGTAGTATATCTCATTACCTCTGGCGCTTCTCATGAGTTTTTCAACGAGCAATGGCTTTGATTATTGTTCTGTATCAATTGTATTATGAAATCTGCTTACTTTCATTTGTTATTATTTGCTGCTCAGATCTTCTCCTCTTTGTTCTTCATCTTTATCTTTATTCTGTGAAAGCCTTCAAACTCGACTGATAAGAATAAATGTTAATAAATAAAGGATAAGTATCAGACTCGACTGATAAGTATGATTGTTGTTAATAAAGATAATAAGTAAAAAATGCACAGAAGTTTCTTCGGCGCAATCGAGTTTGCTGTACAGAGTATAATGCCTTATGATACTCTTAGCCGTGGTTCATGAAACTCAGCCACAGTCCGGTGGTGGCCTATGTTGGTGGTACCTATAGTGTTGCCAGAAACACAATTATGGCAAACTTTAACCTTAAATAAAATAAAAAAAACTACTGAGGTTAGAGGGCTGCAATTTGGTATGTTTGATGATTGGAGTATGGATGATCAACATACCAAGTTGCAGCCCTCTAGCCTCAGTAGTTTTTAAGATCTGAGGGCGGATAGAAAATGTTCAGACGGACAGACAAAAAGCCATCCAAATAGTTTTCTTTTACAGAAAAACTACAAAAAGGGTATAAGGAAGGTTTTGCATCAAGAGTATATTAAAATTTGGCCGATTTACAGGTTGGCGTCTTGTAGGCTGCTAATTCTGGTCGTAATTAAAAAAACAAATTACTAAGAATCAGTCGAGTCAATTGATATTTCTTGCAGAAATCAATCATGCAAAGCCATAAATGTTTAGCCAATACCTTTCCAATTCATAGATTCTGATTACCTGGAATCGTGATTCCACGT